>NW_026853312.1:0-196218 GCF_026571515.1 Ruditapes philippinarum
GTGTTATGACACAATTATATTTTGCAAGTCCAACTAAATATCAGTATTAAAATCTGGTAAACAAAATGGTAACCCTTTTTTGGTTGGATTCCCTGTCACACGAACATCAGAAAGGTCTAAATGACGGCTTCAGCTTTACTGGTAATTAAATACCTCAGGTGCTTTCTAGTACTGTTATCCACGCACGAATGTGAACCGATAGAACCATCGAACGCTTTCAGAAGCACCTGATAAGTTTACCTTTCAAAATACCATATTTTTCGATAATATAAAAAACATTGAGAGATATTAGAACATATCAACATCTATGTGCTAGTAAATTAATGTTCAATAAACTCTTGTAAATTCAACATTCTTCAAGATTGTTAAAGAATATATAGGTTTCTTTTTATTTTTTTAGTCAATAATAATAGTTTATATAAAAAAGGTGAGTAAAGACACTAACATTTGGCTTGTATGCAAGTAATTTTAAGATATACTGCAAACAAAACTTTATTGTTGGTTTGCGTCTCTGTTTTTTTTAATATCACTTAATAAATAAAAATAAATAATGACGATACCAGACTCAGATATAATTGACAAAAGATAAACAATTAATTAAATTCATTATAAACTAGCATGATCCAATTTAGAATAGTTTCTAGCATCACTTCTAAAAATGTTGTGTTCAAAGGCGTTGCTATTACGTCCATAATCCGTTAAAAATAATGATTTTTTACAAAGTATGTATGCAAGAATAATGATAATGATAATTATAAAATGAGCTATATCATAGCGGGAGCCACTTTCGAAATAATATGTTCTTTCTTTATAAGCGAAATACATCACAGGAAGATTATTCTAGTAAAGAGTACTCTTACAAAACGTAACATTCCTGTAACAAATGAAATTAAAATGTCATAAATACTTGACCTTGACGGTCATGACAATTTAAAGGTCAATGTCACATTTATTTAATATACATCATTTCGAAAAATCTAGTAAAAGGGAGCCCTTAAAAAAAAAAAAATGAAAAAAAAAAAAAAAGAATAAAACGAAAATTGAAAAAGAAAAAAATTATTAACGTTTATAATATATGGGATAGCCAATAAAAACAGCACAATTACATGAAAATTTCAGGCTCGGTTTGACTGAGTCTGTACATGTAAATATCAATTAAAGGTCAATATCACAATTATTTTGAACGTCGATTCTGTCATAAATAGTGCGTTCTTTGGTCAAAGTATGAATAAAATCTGTATTTCTATATTTAACAATTTTCAAATGAAAACAAGTGTTCACATAAATAGATGATGTCGATTAAAGATTGAAGTCAGATCCTAATTAATAATAATTCAACAGTATCAGTTTTATCATATGCGTACTTTTGTTCATGTATGAACTCAATCTGTAAATTAATAACACATTTAAAATATAACTATATTTCAATTATTTATTTCTGACGGTTAATGCAAAGAAAGGTCAAATTAATAAAAAAAAACGAAATATGTCATACGAACTCTTTTGTCTGAGTATAAAACAAATCCTTACTTATCAATCAAAGTATTGGTAACGTGATGAAAAATTCATTTATTAGTTTCAAGGTCAAATAAAGGTGAAATCGTTTATGTCTTGCTCTATGTATTGTTCCCGGAGATTGTGTCAACAAGTTGAAGTCTACTTTCAATAAATGTTACCAAGTAAACAAAACTTAAATCTTTGAATTAGCAATAATTGTACCTACATGGTATATGTGAATGCAACTAGAAATACGCATTGTTTCAAGGTACATTATTTCATTTATAGAAACATTAGAGCCATAGCCAAATTCAAGCCAAATTCAATCCAATATCAAGCAGCATTCAATTAATTTTTAGCCTTCGAAATGTCAAGGTCATTAATGAGTAAAAGTCACAATCAAATTAGTCTCAATGAACGTCTTGTTGGAAGATGTGCTGTGTCCAAGTAGTCATAGAAACTTTTAGAAAAAAAAAAAACAATAAAATTTAAACGTAATATATGAGCCATGACCATGTTCAGTCAAGTTTTCTTAAATGTATTGTCCTTAGGGTTGTTGTGTCCAAGTATGAAAAAAATCCATTTAGAAATAAAAAAAGTAATGTGAAACATTTAAGTTTATGAACGGTAATCTAAACGACAACATGCTGTACATAGCAATATTTCGATTTTTTTTATTCCAAAAAATATTTAGCTTGAAAATAATTATAGCACTGACAATTTGTAAACATTTCAACAATGATTCTTTATGTAAAAATCTGCGGATATTTTTCACCTCGGTATATGTTATGTAGCATATTCAAAAAAAGAAAAAGAAATGTACTTTTCCAATATTTGTATGCCTAATTAGTAATGCTAAAAGCAATTTTCAGCTGTTTCATTGAAGCGCAAGAAACAGAAGCATGTTTAGAGGATGACTCAATATGTTGTACTACTAGACCTTGCATCCAAGCTAAGAAAAAAATCTAACAGTCATCATTGAAACATCTATTTCAGTAAAATAATAATATCTGAATGTTGGAACATAATGTTCATGCTGATTAACAATTTTTCGGAGTTAAATAATCTACTCCATACGCCAACAAATTTCGGCAAAATTATATTTTTCAAACAGTAAACTGATTTATATGCATTTTATATGTAAAGCTGCGTGCCTCCAGCTGAACTAAAATATTTTAAGGAAATCTTAATTGAGACAAATGGTTTGAGAAAAATTATCTTAAGAAAAGTAGAAAGATAAATATGTTAAATATTTCTATGTAAAGGAAGTGATTGTGTATGTAACCATGCAAAAATACATCTCATATAAATTAAAAATAAGTAATTTAATGCAAATAAACAGTTAATTAAAACTATCATCTAGATTCTTTATATTTCAATGTAGATAAAAAATTTTTTGTGTTGAAAAAGATATAAAAAAAAGATAGGGAAAAAATTGACGAAAGCACTTCTAACAAAAAATTGAAAAGAATCGGGAATATCTTCTGAAAAGGCCCTTTCATTTTAAAAAATTTCTTAATTTTAGACAACATCTATTTTTTGTGAAAAACCCTTAAATCGCGAAATTAGTGAAATCTCATCCCTCAAATACTACTATTTTAACCCCTGTTATCCAGTAACGCCAAAATGTAAAAATTACGCACTTTTCGTGCTTAAGTTATGCAGGAATGTTAAATGGGATACCTGACGGGAATTTCCAACGCTGTAAGAAACTGCCGAATATATGTTTTATTTAACGCAACTGAAAAAATGAATAGCTGCATTAGGCTGCAAAGACATAACTCTTTATCCCTCATCAAGTTTATTTCCACGAAATTGTTTACTTTTCAAGATCAATCGTGAAAAATGATGACTTGACTATCGTTTTGAGCGAGATTGTGGCTTTTTGTCGACTCTTAAAAGTACAACAACGCATATTATACGGTATAATTTCAATTTTAGGTAATGTAATTTTGTGGTGAAATTTTATTCATTTTATACAGACTTTATTTTAGTTTGATTGCGTAGAAAAAAGACACAGTCTCAAATCCGTCCTTGTAACCACAGAACTATCAGCTTTCTTATATAAGTCTTTGTTTAAGTGAGCACGAAGCAGTGCGTGGACATTTTCTTACTCGAGGAAACAACGGGGAAACAACGGGAAAGCAATTTCTCAATATCTATTGAAATCGTAGTTATGAAAATTAGTTTTGTTAATAAATTATATAATTTTTCATTGTTCTCACTCTTAATTAATTACGAAACATGAAGAAGTCCACTTTTAGACCTTCATGGCATGAAAAGATGAAATATTCAACATCTCTAGTTGCTCTCCATATACATGTACATTGAGTAAATAACCAAAATATATTCAACATATCTTTAGTCTATGTCACTCTTTACCTGGAACAAATATGAATGGTTTTGCTCAGCTGTGAACTTGGAACAGTTTGTTCAATGTGTGAGAGATTGCTATTAGATATATAATGTTTTTTGTACAAATGAGCTACCTGAGTGAGCAAATAATCACTGGTATGGATGTGACGCTCTGTACTGGTGGCTTATTTTATGGTCATTAGTCATGTAAGTTTTGAAAACGTCTATAGTAATGCCTAGCATAAACTCTTACGATAGATTCGTTATGTTTTTCCATACATGTTAACATATAATACGAAACCCTTAGAGTAGCCCAATGATTTTACTTTATTTAACTTTAGCAGAGGACAATAAGGTTATGCTTTTACAAGTTTTGGACATTATAGTTTCTAAGTTAAATATATTTTAAATACAAGTTACTTCCTTATATTAGAGAAAAAATAATTAAATAAATAATCCATTTTCACAGAAGATCACCAGGCAAGTTGCTACAGCCAAATATTTGTTTTGGTTGGGTTTCACAACACGCCAACACGATAAAGGACATAATTATGAAGACTTTCAAGCTTTACTGGTGCATTATTTCAGGCATAAAATATACAGGCACTTCTTCCCTTAGTTGTTTTCTATTATTTTTATATTCAATTTATTTGCAAACTTAGTTCTAACAAATTCCGACGTGAACAGTATGTTCACAAATAATAATTTTATTTCAGGAAACAATTGTCAAATTGTCAAGTTACAATATGCAATCAAAATGTTGAAATTTTGTCAAGATCTAATTATCATATATTGCTTTATAAGTAACGAAGAAAATACATCGACTATAAGACGCAAATAACTTGATAATATTCGCCGATAAAAGGCGTGAAACCTGTGTAATAATTCCGTAACATATAAGAAAAATAATCACATTTTCCGGCGTTACCGCAAAGCACAATTCATTTACATCGGCGTTACCTCATAAAACGGCTTGAATCACATTTTGTCAGTTTATTTTCAAGTTTCTATATCACAAGAAGTTAGGTTTATGTCACTTGCATACCAAAACACGAAACTATATGGTACAATATGCATTGTTGTACTTATAAGAGCCGTCGAAAAGTCAAAATCTCGCTCAAAACGGTGGTCAAGCCATCATTTTCACGAATGAAAAGTAAACAATTTCGTGGAAAAAATCTCGATAACGGATAAAGAGTAATGTCTGTGGCAGCCGTATGCGGCTATTGAATCTTTTCAGTTCGGTTAAATAAAAAATAGTGGCCGTTTTTTTTACCGCGTCGGAAATCCTGTCAGGTATCCGCCATTTATTGCACAATTCTGCGTTACTTATTTTATGAATCGTGCGTTATTTTCACATTCCGGCGTTACTGGATATACACGATGTTACAGTACTTGTTGGATTTATCATCAGATATTACTCGACACTTAAACGGTAGCCATGAAAAAATAGTGGCCTGATTCCATAATAAGTTGGTTCAACGATAAAATTGTGCATGTTGTTGGTATTGACGGTCTGCAGCTGGTATGTCAAGAAGTCCTTGTTATCAAACATTATCTGAAATAGAATAAGAATAAATTCCAAAATGCATGACAATAAGACAATACTCCGATAGATATGGTCAAATAAATATTGGGTCTATGAAAAGCAATGACAGAATGTTCATACTCATCAAAGAGTGTTTACTAAATATTTGCGACATCATAGTTTAATTCTGCGTCCAATTCATAATTATACGTATATTCAAACACTGTTATTGCAGGAAATGTTACTAAAGTCTGACAATATTCGAACTCATGCATTTAAGATATATACTTTGCTCAAATTTGGTATTAGAAAATTAATAATTGGCACACAGTATATTTTAAATAGATAATAAACATGGTTGTACTTCACATAAGTAGATATGTTATACTTTAAATTATACACACTATAGGTGGTCACAATATGATTATAAAGTGTCATTAAAATGAAAGAAATGAAAAAAAAAACCTTTTGAGTAAGAATTCCATAGATTTCAGATATGTTTTGAGTAAAATATTTTACTGAAGGAATGACCATAGAATATCTGTAATAGTTACTGCCTAAATTAAAAATGCACACCATGACTTTCAAATACTCGAGAAGTGCAATATGTATTGACATATTGACATATGAGACTTAACATATGACAATTCTAACTACGATATCGTAGCTTTTCATCCGATTTGAACACCCCAAAGTTTCCGGAGTATGGAAATTACTTTCTTTCATATGAATACGACAACGAGGCTCTGGGTCTCCGCGTTAATGTAACTACTTTAAAACGAGACCTGAACTGACAAATGCAATTGAATAAAGCTGGCTTTTCGAGATATACGCTTCGCATTAAAAGTGCAAAGAAGTAAAAACTTGCCGTGCTTGATTGATATACACTTTAATAAAAACTTTTATGATATCTTCTACCATCCATTGATGTCATGCGGTATTTAATACTCAATGCTTGTTGGCTTAGCGGAGGGTGTTTACACATCTTATTTATTGTATATTGTCGTATAATACACGAAAAGAAATCTAACAACTACAACTTTTACATTTTCATTCTACATAAGTATACAACTTGTACAAGTCTCAAATCCAAACTGCCGACTGGCCGACAGTATGTATATGATAAATACTCACATAAAAATGTCAAGAGATTGTGTTACAAAATAAGTTATAATGAGTTCTAAATAGAATCTATTAATCATATCCGACATTTGACCAGTACATCTAAAGCTGTTTTGCATATTGTCGAATAACATATATAACTCATGTTATGTTTAAAGATCTCATTATGAAATAAAAATACATGTATATGCTCAAAACTATGTTTGTCTTTCATTTGAATTATATAAAATAAGTATGACGGATTAACATTAAAGTGAAAATTGCAACAATATGTCGCCGTCCAGGAACACTTGAATAAGAGTTTTCTAACGGTTACCTCATTTTCATTATTTGAATACAGTATATAGGACATCGTAGCAGGAAATCATTCCTAAGGCGTGATATAGCCACCGTCAATAAACAACAGATAGACTGAAACAAAATTCGGCTTATTGCAGTTCACGTCATGGTTAGTTGATAAAAATAAGTCGTTCGTTTAATTAAAACATCAAAAAAGGTATACCTTCAAAGATTCACTCTGCGCAAGAATTGACAATTCTTGTCCTGCTTTCACAATCGGAATATCGATGCGCCTTGTATTTTTTTCCTGAACAGTTTGTACTTCCTGTTCGTAGAGTTTTACATATGTCCCACCGAACCTGTTTGACGATGATAATAATGATGATGATAACAGTAACTGTAAATATATAATGACGATGACAAAAATGATCGTGATGATCACGGTAAAGATGACGATTATATAGCAACTTCTTCTACTGATGTTTAATTGGTTGATTTGTTCAATGTTGTTTGTATTCCGGAAAAAGCAAATTTACAGACATAACAGACATAAAAACTCATACACAAATAATACACACATTTATATATGAAAAAAAAATTGAACAAAATTTGTCTAAAAGAGCTCTATACCGTTTGTCATATTGAAGTTCATTTAAAAACAAAAACAGCGTTTGACTAGATATTACAGACTTTTGAAACATGCTACTATGTAAGAACATATATGAATAGATGTGATATGTAATAACCTCGGAATACCCCTGAAAGTCTTCAGGCTGATTTGAAATGGTGTTCTTGGACATATACTTACTTCAATATACGACCCAATGTAACAAACACAAATATAGTGCAAAAACTATGTAGGGAAAATTAAGATTGATTGGAGATATGCTACATGACCCAAATATTTTTTTACATGAGTAAAACAAAAGCAACATGAAGACTGATCAAGTGTTATTAAGTACGAGTTTTAGGTGTTTCTGTCAAACATACATTAATATTATACTATAACATTGCTTTTGTTCAGACTTGGGTGCAAAGAATAAAATAAATCATCTAAGTGGCAATGTATAGTTGCTGGACATAAATATGTTCTAGTCTTGAAATCTAAAACCATACTTGTCTATAGATAAATTTACGACGTGTGTCTACGTTTCAAAGTATACCATATATAATAAATTAACGCGTTTCATCGATATTAAGACCTAGCTATCTAACAGATTGTGCTGACTCAATAAAGAATTGATATTGAAAAAAGTAACAGAAAATAACGATATTTTTAATATAAACAGCAACGATGATGATGACGACGATAATGATGCTGAAGACGATGATAATAATGATGATGATGTTAATATGTATTTCATGTTGCTTATAAATTTATCAAAAAGCGTAACGTTAAAATAGAGAAAATAGGATTCCCTTAAGAAAGTCAAAAACGGCAAAATTGATAATGTTGCAGACTCGGTTTGATTGAGTCTGTTCATTGATTGAACTGTCAAGTGCAAACTACCGTCCACATCACCTAGCACAGGCTTAAGCAGAATTCAAATTTAATCGTTACAATTGTGAAATTTTAAATTCGGAAAACATCCGTAGAAGTTCATAAGTACATCAGGGAGCCTTCAATGTGACACTTTCGTGCCATTCTATGAAAAGTGGCGAATGGTCCCCAAGAAAATGAAAGCGTGTGTCATAAATGAAAAAACAATGGGCGGAACTAAACACAATTTTGAAAGGGCATCAGAGGTTATGAAGCCTGCATATTACAGATAAGACGTCAAAATATAAACTTGAAAGGCAGGCAACATATCCTAAGGGCGTTTCATCATAATTAAAAGTAGGAATATTGGAACCAACCAGCTAGAAAAATGCCGAAAAAGAAAAAGTAAAAGTCAAATTTGCTTAGAAATAATTATACTCTACCACGAGGAAAATACAAGCAAAAGCGAATAAATGGTACAAGCATGACGGATGATTTCCTTAAATCTAAAAGTCTGAAGTCATTGTAGGATTATCAACAACAGCGGATTGTTCTTAACATTTTTGTTAGTCAGGAAGTTTCCTTTTTAAACAAATCACATTTTCAAACACGGTATTGAATTGAGTGTGTATGCGACAATACATTATGAAACAAACTATATTTTTTTAGATAGTTAATAATTGTCGTCTGCTTTATTTATATTTACATTTTATCATTTGCAGTAATAACTTTATCCAAAAAGGTTCGCCTTCGGCATGTGAACTGTCGAATTTATAAATCAGAAAAGCTGTATAAAAAGAAATACTTACCAAAACACGAGACTGTGTGACGCATTAGTAAATTTGATTTCAATCAGGTTGTTACTGCAATATATTTTTTATAGTTGTTATACGGAACTTGGTAAATGTGATTTTCTTTTTCGAGCAAATCGCCAGAAAAACAAACACATATACCGTCTAACTAACTAACCAACCAACCAACCAAGTACTAACTTACTAACTAAGTTATATATATATATATATACTATAATTTTTATAATAATAACCTAACTAACTAAATAAGTAACTTACTTACGTATTTACTTAGTTAATTATTTTATTAATATAATTAAAATTATTAATTTACTAACTTATGATCTTACTAAACAAACAATCGACAATCAAACCTACTACATGACTTACTAACTAAATGAATAAATAGATAATTACAAAATAAATAAATAAATAAATAAATAAATAAGTAAATTAATTAATGAATAAATGAATTTTATATTAAGAATGGAAGACAAAAATTTCAAAAAAATAAACAAGAACGCGTATAAACACTTACGAGCCAATAGTTGCAACATCTTCTTTCGACCAATACAGGTCAAATCGAAAGCCAGGACCGATCCCTTTAGAATCATGCCAATGTATTCGTTCAAAGCTCTAAAATAGATAACATAGAGGATATTTGTTTAGTTTAGTGTAAGATCGGAATATATTTCACCGAGTGAGCACCAAAAGGTATATTTCACGAGTGGCGCAGCCACGAGTGAAATATGAACTTTTGGTGTTCACAAGGTGAAATATATTCCGATCTTACACTAAAATAAACAAATTTTCTTTTTATTATATGCAAATAAACGTTTTAAAAAGACATTAAACCTTATACTGAATGAAAAGCGCGCCAAATAATAATACAACGTGACGTCATTTACGACGTCACGTCATTAAGTTGGTACCCAGTTCTGTGCACGCTGGTATTTCACAGAAACATCGTAAGGGGCTTAAATTCAAAACAGTGAAATTATCAAAGTGGTAATTTCACTGTTTCAAACAGTGAAATTACCATTTTTATGTCACTGATATATTTCTATAAACCACCGAAAAGCATGTAATAAATGCTATTTAATAAATTTCACAACTATGGAAATAAAAATAACAATGCCATTAATCGCAACTCTATGTCGGTTCAAAGTTGTTTCCAAGTTGTTTGTTCGATTATCTTGAAAATTAACTTTTCACTGACACATGTCTCAGAATACACTCTTTTCAGTATAAAATATATATCCAGGAATTCAGTAAAATTTAATATACATCTTTGGCACTGTCTTGAAATGAAACTTTATCAACAAGGCTCGCATTCGCTAATGTATAAAATTTGAACTTTATGTCACTAAAGTATGACCAAATGACCTTGACATTCAAACATTTCTTTTTGCTAAAATGGTCATTGTCTCAGACAAAAGATATTCTTTCACACCTCAGATTAGTCCTGGAAAACTTATATACAACGTTTAAATACAAAGAGTAAAATCTATAGAGATAAAACATAGGAATCAAAATTAAAATATTATAATTCAATTACAAAATAAATTGACTATCGCGAATAAAAGTAATTTAGAATAAATTGGTCACTCGTTTTGGAACAACTGTCTTGAATTAAAACTTATTTCATTATTGATATGAAATTTCATACAAGGGACATTTCTGTGCAATATTTGAGATTCATTTCACTTAAGTATGACCCGATGACCTTGATCTTTGATCTTGACTTTAAATGTACGGTATTTTTTGTTTTGCTAAAAAGTCATTGTATCAGTAATATTTTACATTTTAAACTAATCCTGGAATTATTTACAAACTTTAACATTTTGGGTCACATATGTAGAGATAAATACAAAAAGCAGTATTTTATCTTTTATAACTCTTTTTCACGGAAAGAGTTTCTTTCAGTGCCGCTTTTATGTTAGTATTTTATTTGTAAACCTAGTATCATGACTAATAATTCTATATAGTGATCATTTACGACTATACATTTTTTAAAAACTGTAACTGTACAAAATATATAATTTCTTATAATACAGATTCGTCAGTGTTCTGTTGGATCCATAATGACCTTTACCTTGAAGCGTAAAAAATCATTAAATGTTTGTACAGTTGCCCAAAATATTTGTAATATTTTGTAAAAATATACTTTGTCTTAATTCTTTTTTATAATAAATGCATTCCAAAGAGCCAGGTTCACTAACCATGGATTTTGCCCAATATTTTGGCAAAAAATAATTTGATGCAAATTTATTGTTTTAGGTTTTATTTATAAGTCCAATCCTTAAACTGTTAAAATAAATATAAATTTATAGACATATGATTACATTTAGTATGATTTATGTTCTATGGCAATACCCCTATTTTCAGCAAAATTAGGAAAATCACGTATTTTTGGCGTTTTAAATGGAAATAAAAGTATCAGCACAGTCCAGTCCAGCCACAACAAAATGAGTACACCATTGTTTTGCAATGCATCGAAGGATTCAAATTATATCAATATAAAGTTGGGGCTTGCCTATGCTCTATTCAAAAAATAGATTCAACATTTTTAATTTTGCTCTTAGTTTTTGAAATATGGTTCATAACATATATTTTAAAAATATTTGCAGGAAAATCATTTCCAGTAAATAAAAGGCACTTTCACTGAAATGAGTACGATTAAGTTTTGATACGAGTTCGACCGGTGTCCATTGTAACGGAGGTACACAAAACTATTACATGTATTATTTGTGATCTTTCTCGCATCGCGTTATTAAATCATCGATATGTTTTTTCAATGTTCAATTTTTATCAAATGTCTTTCCTAGAAATTTAGCCGGATACTTGTATAAAGTTCAATGTAAATTTGGATGTAACCGCTACGATTTCTTTGTTTTTCTATAAACATAATTTGATTTTGATATATATTATAATGAAACCGTATACTTTAGTCCAGTCATCTATTTCAGTTAGAAGTGTTTTTATTTTATCTATGAATTTACTTAATTTAGATGGTATTATTTAATATATTAAAAGCAATGTCAACGACTCCAAGCAACTAATTAACATGTTTTTACATGTTTAGTTTCCTATCATAGATTAAACCGAAACACCGTATCCGTTCTGTATAGTCTTAATATTCGTCGAGTTCCTTATTCGAAGACTTTCGGATAGGGCCCAAAAGTTGCGACTTGATTGCTACGAATGTAATACCGCAATTTTGGTCATTTGTATTTCAAGAAATAACTTTGAAATGTTGAACCTGATTCTTTATCTTGTAGACGCTTGTTCTGATCGAGGTAATGCGGTCAAAGCGCCTTATGACCCCGATCAGATTACGACAGCACCTTCAGATACCTGATATTTATAATTGTCAAGAGTAAGGTAGTTAAAGCGCCTGCATGACCGCGATCAGACAAAGACAGCGTCTACAAGTGTTCGATATATATCGCATTCATCGCTACATGGTTCCGCGGTTTAAGTTATATGCCTTAAGGTGTAGTTCAAATATGTTGTCGATAAAATATAATGCGGCTGACCATTAACAAATAAGCCAGAATATCGTAAGCTGTTGTTCTTCATTTAAGGGTTGCTGCGGTAAAGTAGTTCTGTCGTAAAGGAGTTAAGTTGTCGTAATCTCCCCATTTTTGACGACGGGACATTTTTTATAATATTAATGTTTCCATACACTATAAATTGGACATGATAATTATTACATATCGACTTGTGTACATAGTGCAGCCTCAAACATTATAATGTAAGACATAGATTGACATACATTTATAACATATACATTATTGTATGTGTCAATACCAATCTAAAATGCATAATGAATACATGTAAACACAACGGCTACATCATCGTCATCATCATCATCATCATTACTGCTGTAAAATGCTGGTTATTTTGATATAAAAGGAAATTGTTTTTTTTTCTCGTATGAACAGTTATTACACCTCACCAGGAAGTTTAGTCATAACTTTGACCATTTAGACATGTCTAAGGAAAATTGTGTGCATTTATATGCAGTAACTTTATAAAATTATATAGCAATACTTTATGAACTATTTTCTATGAAATATATCAATTTTTCTTGCATACGCCATTCACTTTAAAGGCATATTACTACCATATTTCTTCCAGATGAGCATGAACTCGTTCTTTTTTTAAATCCAAATAATAATAGGTATAAAAGCCTTAGTACTGTTTAAATCGTACTAGACTGGTTTTTTGGGTATGGGTGATTGGTTGGTTGGTTGGGTGAAGACAATATTCACTTTATTTATATATCTACATTTATATAACTTTAAGCACTATATTAACTTTGCAGACATCATAAAATGAATAACAAGTTCACGGCAAAATATCATTTTCCTCTATATATCCAACTATTCAGCATTTTCTCGCCTACATGTAGAGCGTTTAACTTGCCGGAAATTTGTATATTATGTTAATCTACTGAGAAACTAACAACAATTCTTCAATATTAATAAGCTCTTTAGAAAAACTTTTGACAATAACTATTGTATTTCATGTATTATTTGCTATAAATGTGTTACATGTTTTATGCAATAAATATATTGAATTGAATTGAATATAGAATAAGAAATTGTACGGCCTTAAATAAATTTGAATTAATATTTAGCTGATGAACATTTGTTTAAAAATCTATGTGGTCGGCATGATTTTATACAATTGATTTTCCTGAATGTAAACAGCGTTAAATTAATTTTTATTGAACAAAATAAAGAAACAATTTTTTAGAGCTAATTTCATTCATAAACTGTAGTAAAATTTACGACGAAATGATTTTATTTTTGTGTGTGATATATCCAGAGAGGGTTATTTGTGCAATTCACACCATGCAATGCAATCTCAACTACTGTAAAACAGAAACTTTCTGATCTTGGTACTCAAATATTGAAAATTCATGCAAATTACAAACTTTCTAATTTGAGAAATACTTAATAAATTCACCACCTAAATACTTTAGATAAAAGATAACTTCCGAACAAGAAGCCATAGAATCCCTGTAGAAATTTGATCTTGGCATAGAATCCCAATATATCTTAGAATTTGTACGAAATGCAACAATGGTATTGGCGAAGAATTCCATTATCTTTTCGAATGTTCTTTTTTGTTAGGCACTCGTAAGCGCTTGTTAAAAGCAAAATATTACAGCATACAGAATATCATTATTTATAAAGAATTAATGGAAAACAAGTGTTTTAAAAAAGTTTAACTATAGAAAAGTTAATTTGTTTATATAGTAACTGAAAAATATTGGGTAAAACAGTTTTTGTTATTCTCCCTTTGTAATTATTGGTGAGAAATATCATGTATTTTTTTTCTCTCCTTCTTCTTCTCTTTTCTTTTTTCTCATTTAGATGAAATTACACACATATTTAGCAGGTTTGAAATATATTATGCCATATGTACAATTATATATGATTGTATTTGTTTTTTTTGTTTTTGTTTTTTTTCATTCACTGTTTCATTCACTGTTTTCGATGATGACGCTAAAAGTTAGTTTAAACATAATTATTTATATCATAGAATTTCAATCTTTCCAAGTAGATTTATGATTGATTGGTGCCTCGATTTATATCTATTGTATTATTTATCTCATGTTGTCATATATATATTGTGCATGTATTGAGTGAAATAAAGGTATTGTTTTGTATTGTATTGTTTTGTAGTGTATTGATTCAAGGGTAATAAAACTTAATTGATCGATCTGAACTTTTGTTTTGTAACATGTTAAGTAATTTATGACCTGTGATAATAATGTTTTCACAAGTTTTTGGGGTGTGAACATACATTTGGGGTCAATCAGATATGCCATTGATTCATTTTGCAATATAATCAATTTATTAGCTGAATGAGATTCCTTTATTAATTGGTAATTGAAAATAAGAGCTGCGTAAGCTAAACCCCGCCTAATTTTACAGCCAAATGATTGTTAAGGTCAAAGAAAGTTAAGGTAATCATCCAATGAATTAGTGAGTGAGTGAGTGAGTTGGTGAGTTGGTGAGTGAGTGAGTGAGTGAGTCAGTGAGTGAGTGAGTGAGTGAGTCAGTCAGTCAGTCAGTCAGTCAGTCAGTCAGTCAGTCAGTCAGTCAGTCAGTCAGTCAGTCAGTCAGTCAGTCAGTCAGTCAGTCAGTCAGTGAATGAATTAAAGAATTAAATAATTAATGATTGAACTAAACAATTTTTAAGAGCTAATTTCCTTCATAAACTGTATGTAAAATTGACGGCTAAATGATCCTCATTTTATTAAGTTTTGTGTGATATATCCAAAGAGGGTCATTTGTGTTTTTCACACCATGCAATGGAATCTTAATCTGATTAAAGGGTAATAAAACTTAATTGATCGATCTGAACTTCTGTTACGTAATATGTTAAGTAATTTATGACCTGTGATGATAATGTTTTCTCAAGTTTTGGGGGTGTGAACATACATTGGGTGTCAATCAGATATGTCATTGATTCATTTTGCAATATAATTAATTTATTACCCGAATGATAATTCCTTTATTCATTAGTAATTGAAAAGTACTGCATAAGCCAAACTCCGCCCAAATTTATTGCTTATTGGTTATGATACTGTCAAAGAAATTTTAGGTTTTCATCTCATCAAAATCATAATTTTTCATATGTTTATTCTTTACTAATCTTTTTGTAAAATACATTTGTTGCAGAAAATAATGACATTTTTACTGAATCTGCCAATCGTGTTTAATATTATTTACCTTCAACATTCTGCAAAATTGAAAACTAAAAATAAATAGATTGAACATGTTTTGACACATTTAAAAGCTAAAATTCGACATGATGAAAAATTAAATATACTTACTAACTACAGGTAAGAAGTTACACATACTTTTAAATTAGATATATTTCAACATGTTAAAAAAATTATTTACAGTTGTTCAAAATGCTGAATAAATAATTTTTATTTTACTAAATGCAATGATCGACATGACTAAATACAATATATTAACTTTGCAGACAGAATAAAAATAAATTATAATTTCACGGCAAAATATCATGTTTCTCTTTATATCTAATTGGTCAGCATTTTCACTATATATTTAAGTGGTCAGCATTTAAGTGGTCAGCATTTACTCGCCTTAATGAAGGTTAAATTTGCTGACCATCTAGAAAAAGAGTTTTACGGCTTTCATCACTTTGAATTTATATTAAATTGATCAGCATTTTCTTTTTTTACTTAATTCAATAGTTGACATGACTTTATACATTACATATAAGTCAGCATTTAAGTGGTCAGCATTTACTCGCCTTAATGAAGGTTAAATTTGCTGACCATCTAGAAAAAGAGTTTTACGGCTTTCATCACTTTGAATTTATATTAAATTGATCAGCATTTACTTTTTTTACTTAATTCAATAGTTGACATGACTTTATACAATACATATAAGTCAGCATTTAAGTGGTCAGCATTTACTCGCCTTAATGAAGGTTAAATTTGCTGACCATCTAGAAAAAGAGTTTTACGGCTTTCATCACTTTGAATTTATATTAAATTGATCAGCATTTTCTTTTTTTTACTTAATTCAATAGTTTGACATGACTTTATACAATACATATAAGTCAGCATTTAAGTGGTCAGCATTTACTCGCCTTAATGAAGGTTAAATTTGCTGACCATCTAGAAAAAGAGTTTTACGGCTTTCGTCACTTTGAATTTATATTAAATTGATCAGCATTTACTTTTTTTACTTAATTCAATAGTTGACATGACTTTATACAATACATATAAGTCAGCATTTAAGTGGTCAGCATTTACTCGCCTTAATGAAGGTTAAATTTGCTGACCATCTAGAAAAAGAGTTTTACGGCTTTCATCACTTTGAATTTATATTAAATTGATCAGCATTTTCTTTTTTTTACTTAATTCAATAGTTGACATGACTTTATACAATACATATAAGTCAGCATTTAAGTGGTCAGCATTTACTCGCCTTAATGAAGGTTAAATTTGCTGACCATCTAGAAAAAGAAATTTACGGCTTTCATCACTTTGAATTTATATTAAATTCATCAGCATTTTCTTTTTTACTTAATTCAATAGTTGACATGACTTTATACAATACATATATACTTTGCAGACATGATAATGTAAAGAGCATTACATTTGCTTCCCATATTGAATAAGAAGAGTTTTATGGCTTAAATCAATTTGAATTTATCTTTAATATAATTGGTCAGCAGGTTTTACTAAATTCAATTGTCGGCATTATTTATACAATGTATTAACTTTGCAGACATTATAAAATGAATAACGATTTCATGCCAAAATATCATTTTCTCTCTATATATAACTGGTCAGCATTTTCACTTCATTATTTAATAATATATTTTGGACTGTTCTGTTTATTGTATTTTGTCCGCTGCCACATGAATGCATCTGCGTTTATAATACACAAACTAAGAATGACACGTGTGAAAATTCTTTAAAATGTTATGACCTTGGTGAAAGTCAATCTCGATATTGTGTATTTTGTAGGTGTAAACAGATAACAAGGAAGTTTAACGCGCAATTTTCATTTATTTTCCAGTCAGAGTTCCTAAAGGAGATTGAACACACTAAAAAAATAGTTTAAAAGAATTTGCAATTGTTCCATTAAAATATTAATTTTCCGGCTCATCACAATTAATGAAAAAGAAAAAAATCCTCTTATTGTTTATTGAATTTATATATTATACTATACATTACATTACCATATATGTATATATTTTAACTATGATGCATAGTATTTTATTGAAACAAATTATGATATTCTTTTTTTGTAAGATCACCATATTGTGACTACATTATCTCAATTTTAACCAATATATATCACATAGAAGACAATTCATTAACATACTGAAATAAAATATTTTATTAATAGAAATTGAGAAATAAATCAAATAATATTTATAAAATCAAAATGTATTATTATTTGTAATAGTGTCATCTTAAAAATACGTCTTTTCAGCTATTTGACACCTATTTGGCATCGTCAATGTTTTTCTTTCTTAATAGTTTATCTAACTGGTCAGCAGTTTTCGATAACGTTTCTTTATTTAAACTGGTTAGCAGTTTCTTATATAAATATCATCAGCTAGTTCGTCAGCAGTTTAGTATTCAACCAAATCGGCCCTTGTTCAAAAATACACGTTTCGGCCCATATTTTGTCTTTATTTAGTCCGGAAAGTACATAAAACTACCTTAAATATTTTTATATATTAACTTCGGATTGTATAAATTTCCATTCCTTTTAAATTGGAATTAATTCCAATAGGATTTATTTCCAATAAAAAATATTTGAAAAAAACTCCAATTTGAATAATGTCCAATTGGGGTTTATTCCAAGTTAAATTTAATGGAAAAAGTCCGATCGGATTTTCCGAACATTGCTTAAATAGACGTTATTTCAACAAGAAAATGCATGCAAATACATATTTAGCATGTGTTTATGTATTTCGACAATTTTAAAGACATGAAATTCCCGTTGGAATAAATAAAAATGTTGGAAAAAATCCAATTGAAATTGTATTAATTTTTCCCAAGGACAGCATAATTCCGGGCGGAATACATTGAACTCCGCCCGGACAATTTTTTTAAAATAAAATTTTTGATAAGAAAAAAAATTAAATTAGCATAAAATGAAGTCAATTATTTATAATTAACCTGAAATCTATCAGATGAAATGATTTTTAAGTGTTTAGGGAGAGTATAAAGGGTAGTGATGTTTGCCACTTTCCCGGTGGTGCAAAGATTTTCCGGTGGCTGTTCTAGGATAAAGTCCTGTTTTCCAATTTAGTCTTCTTCAGAGGTACATATTGTGTAAACATGGTTATCCCTTTAATTGATTCATAGATTCAACTATAGCTAAATGTTCACCCTAAATCTTCACATTTGCTTGTGCGGAAATGTTAATGTGTGCGTGCATGCGTGCGTATGTGTGTGGAATTGCATGTTTCATTAAAGTCTCGAAAACAATGGAACAGTTAATGAACTGAAACATGTTATGTTAGATATATGTAACAAGAGTATGTACACTTGAATGATTGTTTGTTGATTTTATATAATTATGAAGAACATAATTTAATGAGATCACACCTCATAAAAACTATTTTAGTCAGAGTTAAGAAACAAATATCTAATAAGGACTTAAGGTGACATTGAATGTGGGAATTGCTGCTCTGTAAAAATAGTAAATAGGCTTCTTCTTAATCCTAAATCAATTAATAAAAGTTCGTTGATCCCAATAAGGCGTTTTGTAACTTCAAATAATGATTATCTAAGTACTAAATAATAGAGTTTAAATCAGAAAAAAAACAGAATTTAGTCAGTCTTAATTAAAATGTCTTGGCATGCCGGTGCCTGTATTTAAATCCACAATTCAAACTTTACTTCCATTAGGCGTTTGAAACTTGTTTTGATTTGTGAATAGTGGATACTTCCAGCGAACTATTAAGAATGATATAAGCGGTCCAAACTCAATGTCATTTAAATTTTCATTTTAGTCGATGGCCTTATAATAGGGCTTTTATGTATTTCAATGATATAAGTTGGTATCTATAAAGGAGTATAAAGGAGTACAGGTGCTTTAGTTAAGAAATTACACTGTATATAAAGATTACTTAAACAAATAAAAATGAATTAATAAACTACGGATGAATATAGAAACATTGAAAAAGTGACTAACCTCTACGGGCTTAGTGAACTTTTTGTCCATGATTACTGTTTCTGCATAGGAATACCCAGCTTCTTTGATATCGTCAGATCTTGTTTTCTCACACTTACCTGTCAGTTCTGATACACGGATGCCATGTTCTGGCTATTTAAAAGAACAAATGATTTATTTAACTTTACAATACATAATTATTCCTTTTGCGCTAAAAAGAGAAAAAATGAAATGCATTCTACATAAATTACATTCAATTTGTAGAAATAACTAGGAATGGTTTCATACAATTTTACTTTGCCTTATTACATTCCAACTTTCAAGAACAAACTTGACATGGGTATTGCGTGAGGCGCACCATCTGTATGCATTGAAGACAATTGACAATTTTTTTGCTTATTAATCAGGAAATGACAGGTTTATGTTGGACAGGATTACTTTGACTGTAAAGGTACGAACGCGATACGTTCCTTGACTGTGATGCAGACATGTTACAAAAGGTTTGAAAATCCATCATGTACTGACATAAAGAATAGCCGGGCATGAATGAATCTTTGACCCATACGTCTGACCTCGAAAAAGCATCAATTACAATTTATAACCTTGTCGTATTTCAAAATAAGTGCTATGACGTCCTCAAAATTATAATTTGGAAAGAAAAAAATATATAAACAAACTAAAAATATATAATTTGATAAAAACATTATACAATTGAATAATTTTGGAAATAATGGGAGGTAACAAACATATAAATTGGGAGGAAACATATTAATAAATTCATACAATGTAAGATCTTTTAGTAATATTTACACAATATAAGACTTTAGAATAAGCTAGCTTGACCTTGACATTGACCAGATGGAGCCCAAAAAATTCACTTTGCATATCATTTCAGTAATATTAATATTTATATTCATAAACGAAACCTCCTCTATAAGTCTAATTCAAATAATCATCAGTGCGTTGTCAGTTTTTATCTCAGGAAGTCCAGACCGTCTCATTATAAATAAGTAATGTTTCTGTGTTGACAGTTTTCATTTCTTTCTATTGGTGCAAAAGATACAAAGAAGGCTAACAAATTTGATAAACAGGCAGACGGACGGACACCAAGTGCACAACAATTCGTTCCGTTTCGTTCAAAGCCTTGATAATGGCCGTGTTGTCACTCCTGTATTTACAGCTAAACTCTGGTATTTTCGATTACGTAAAAACTCTCAAGTAGGCTTACCATTAATAATTATTATGAAATAGAATCTACAGAAAGTAAATAAAATCTTTTGAATAAAAAAAAATCTTTTGGATGATTTGACAAATTCATTTGCAATGTTTGACAATTCAAACTAAAATTCTTTCAGGCGTTGCTGAGAATATTTGTTTGTTAAATGATTTCTCAAATGTTATGCAAAGAATGTTAGAAATGGCATAATGCAAGACGAAAGTTATGACAGGTTATAAACCAATTAAATTTCGAAACGATATTCATAAAAAAATTATAAATAAATTATTTAATAGTTTAGGAGCTAATATTTGAGTTTTTGAGTTTTTAAAAAAGCGGTCTACATAGAATTGTCTTCAACTTGTTTTTTTCTACTTTACATATATAAGCAATACACCTAAGTAACTGACTTAAATTCTCTATCAATATCCTTCGAAATGTAACGGTAATGCTCAGTAGTTAAAACAGTTGAGCAGTCTTTTTTAATTTTAGGCAATTTTTAGTTTCACCCTAACAGTTTTTACCATCAATTGTTGGTGAATGACCATGATAATTGTTATTTCTTTGAAATATATAATTCACAAAAGCTTGACAGCGATAAAATGATCATAAAGTTACTTCAAGATTACTACGGTCTTGGGCAATGTTATTTGGAAGTTAACAAGGCTAAACTAGGTTCCGAGGGACATCAACTGGAAATCAAAGTGTTTTTAGCTGTTTAACAGAGCTCCCTGTCTATGAGTATTCTTAACATATTGACCACTATACTATTTAATAACGTTGACTAACCACTGGAGTGCACATGTATAACTAAATTGTGCTATTGTTATGATGATATTATGCAAATTATCTTTGTTAACTATCAGTATCTAAATGATATAGTTTAAAAAAGATTTCCCGCCTTCAAGGGTACCCTATAAATGTGATACGTTCTTAAATATTCACTATAATTATTATTAATACTTTTATTATTATTATTATCATTATTATTATTATTATTATTATTATCGCTTCCATTCGCTTTAACTTCACACTGGTTACGTCGATGAACATCTTTTAACACAGTAAAACTCAAATGAATTTCTGACGTATTATTTTAAAGAGGTGAATGCATTGTATTTCTATAGAATGTTGTCAATATATGATAAAATAAAAATATACTAACAAATATCTACAAGATTCGGGGCAATTGCCTTCTTTACAATTTGTCTAAAACCAATATTGGTTTGCCAGTCGGATATTTTAAGTAAATCACATGGCCTGATGATAGTTTACTACTTTAAATTTGATTACATCTTTATTCAGGTACGAATATTCTAAATGTGATTCGACGATTGTTTTATTTGATCTCTTAAGTCCAGACTTAGGTCCACACTTTCTTTTTTACATGCGTTTGTTAATGACATATTCGCAATTTGAAATTGACATTAATTTAAAAGGAAAACTGCGTGTTTAATTCGTAAGTTATAATAATGATAATAAACTTATGCTGATTTATCGATTTCATCCATCACTTAAAGTCTATAAAACATGACAAAAGAATATGTCTGAATCTCTGACAAAAATGATAAAAGGATACGTCCAAATGTGCAAAACAAAAGCCTTTATTCTGTTTTACATGAAATATAGTGATAAATACATCACACAAACAGTTAATAATCGCATATAAAATATAAACTATTCTTGATTTATGATATTTTTTCTTTATAAATTTTTTAGCAAATTGTTCTCAAGGTTAATTTGCTCAAAATATGTTGGATCATTTGGAGCATGCAACTAATCTCGCTTAAAACATTTTATAAAGGACACAAAACAGATATTAAAAAGTACCTTGTTCAAAATTGTTCCTGTGCACACCTTGAACTCTTTGCCACGGCTGTTGACACGAAAATATTCTGTACTTATTTTCAAACCATAAATTGCATAGACTATAATGCTACAGCCGAGAATGAACAAAAAAATCCCGTTTTTCAGAATAAAAGCCATAATCGTTATCATTGTACTATCTTTTAACTACATCAAACATGTGGAGTGACAATTTCTGGCAGATAATAACAATGTGAATGTTCATACGCGTGAGAGGGCCGTCCTTGAAGTTATTCACTTTATGCCCGGTTAATTATGTTTAGATGCTTCTTCTGTATAGAGTCTCCACAAACGATTGCTGGCATGACGGGACTAGAAATAGTTTTTTCGATATAAATGTTCCATTTTATGTAGGTCTAGACCAGTAACTTGTATTGAAAAAGTCAGAAATTTCGGTCAATCTGTTTTTCAAGACTGATTAGTTGAACAATAAAATGAAAAAAAAAACAAAAAACAAAAACAACAAAAAAAAACAAACAAACAAAAACAAAACAAAAAAATGAATACCTGAGGCTCTTTTTAGGCTTTTGGACCTAAGCCATTTAAATATATTGTTGGAGGGAGAAACAATTATGTTGAGAAACCCGAATTGTCTGTTTGAAAATGCCGTCAACCTGCGTGATAGAACTTTCGACAAGATGATGCAATCGCTAGGTCTCAAATATGGATTTGTCTCTGCAAATTTACCAAAAAGCTTAATGTTTAATTTAGTTATTAAATGTTATGTACGTCTTCTGTCATCACAGTTTCAAATATTTGTCCTTGTAATGTTATGCAAAAAGATTTTGATTTTCGAGTGTTAATTTTCTTCGCCTTTAAACTACCATGTGGTATTCTGTAATGTAAAAATTTGATATCAAATTCTTTAATATTTTATCAAATAATAATTATTCATTTTCTTCTGAATATTTCCATCTTGGCTGTTCTTAAATGTCGAACCAGAAATCATTTTTCACACTTGTTACTATATATCGTAACATGGCTCACAGAAAAGGCATCGCTTGACAGATTGCAAGAAATTTCATGGACAGCCCTCGTAGTTAGAACACACATTTTACAAAGGTCCTAATTGCTTTAAAAGTAAAAACTTTGACAAACCAAGATCAAACGTGAATAGATTTTTAAGATTAATAATTCAAGTCAAAATCCATTTAGGATCAAACAAAGCTCAATTGATTTTTCCTTTGGTTAACAAATTTTTGCCATACCTCAGAACATTCTGCCTTTGATTTTGCAGCACAAATACAGTTTATGTTATTGCTATTTTGTCTAATGACCCTTGTTATATGTGAACTCAAATTGCACAGTACTTTAATAAGATATTTGTTGGTTTATCTGTTCAAATCGCTTTTAACCTACATTTTAACAAAAAAAATTGTAACAACCTTCAGCTGAATAAAATCTTTAAACATTGGTTTCAAGTTACAACATCTACAGAGCAACAGTTATGATATTTCAGGACAAGATTGATAATTTCAAGTTACAACATGACTTTGAATAATGTTGTCATAAAATTATATAGATAACTGTAAATTATATCGCAAGTTATAATTTTTTATCAAGACTTAGAAAACCGATTCCTACTATAGAAACTATTCCGTACTTGATAATTATAAGACCCTAAATGCTATGGTTTTAAATGAAAAAAAAAACAAAAACAAAACAAAAAGACGAGTAATTCAAATGACCTTGCCAGACAGAAATGTTCCAAAACGGGTAACAGTGGGTCTCATTATTATGATTTTGTTTTGTTTTATTCCCAAAGACATTTTTATAACAACATTACTTCTTATCAGTCTATAATAAAATATTAAGAAAGTGAATAAAAGTGAATCTGATACAAACAAATTAAATACAATTTGTTTATTAATAAAATGTATTATTTAGTATTATTATAAACATGAAATCATTTTGCCAATTTCGTGATCCTTGTTTGTGGTCGTATCTTTAAAAAAAACAATGCTCGGAATAGCAGCTACAGCTATGTACATTATGTGTATCTCTTTAACACTGCCTGCCTCCAGATAAGCAAAACATTTTTAAGAATACATGTATCAAACTTGGGAAAGTATAATAATATTTTAAGAAATGTTAAAAAAAATCGAATTGCAACTAATAATTGACCTGTTATATGCCATAAATGATTTTTTTATCGTCATAGTTCTATTGTGATAGATACAGTAAGGGCTATTTTGCATATTTTTTTTTTTGAATCCAAATTGATATTTTTGTTCACGTCAAAATATATTACTATAAAATAATAGTTTAATAGTTTGCATTGAAGTAAGCATGATTATTGTTGCTTGATGATTAAAAGATAATAATTTCTTGTTTCAGTTAGGGAAAGTCACGTACAAAAATCCAAATGGTTTTGAAGGTACATATACCTGTCTGGAGAAAAGCTTCTCTTACTTCGTTAAATATACACCACCGTCACTCACCTTTCAAAAAAGAGAGAAATAGAAAGTCCCTAAAGAATGAACAAAACGACAACATTGAAAATGTTGTAGACTCGGTTTGATTGGAGGACGGTAGTCTAGTACTGGTGTAACTCTCCATGAACTGTGATTAGGAAACTACCAGCCTATATCACTGAAAAAGGCGTAAAATGAAACAAACAAACAAACTGTACATGGCCGGTAATGGAAAAAGCACGTTATCGTCTACGCCCCCTAACACCGGCTTATGTATAATTCAATATTTATATATGGTAATGGTAAAAATTTTAACTAAGAAACGTCCGCAGATAATTTATTATAGGAAAATGGAGAATTCAGGCGACCAATAATGCTTTTAGCGGAAATTGTTATCGTAAAGGTTATATCAACCTATTTTCTGTTAATCGGATATCTCGAAAATGCAATTTCGTATATCGTCTGTATGCCTATGGTATAAAAATTCCGAGGTAACGAATTAAAAGAAATGTCCATGAAGGAATAGCGCTAAATCATTTTTCGTCATCTGAAGTAAACCCTCCCTCTGCATGCCTAGGTCTTAAATATGACATTATGGTCACACAAGTTTAAATTCACGAAAGAGATGCATTTCAGTAGTTCAGTTCTTTAAAAAAGAACTCCATATCTTATTTGATGGCTTAGACGATTGGCCGTCTGAAAGGAAAGCACAATCGGTTCCAATACACTGGTTTCCTAAAACAGAAAAATAGAAAGGAAAAAAAAATAAAGACTCATAGCCCTTAATCGCTCACATTAGCAGATGAGGGTTCAAATGAACGTTATTGGGACATTGGTAGAAACATCAGTTTTACATATTTCAGTGTTCAGGGGTCAGTGTATTAATAAAATAAATTTGTTGAAATTGTGCCTTCATATTATCATTATCGACTGTCAGAACGTATATTTTCAGTGATCAAGACTTTAAAGTTGCGACTAGATTTTTAAAATCAATTTTATTTTTAGCTCTCGTGGCAATCTCGATCAGCAGTTCGGACCCATGTGAACATTCCTTTTAGATAGAAACATACAACCGCAATTTCTTTATAGTTCATCGATATCGACCCAATGGTTAAGAAGGGGGCGTAGTTTAAAGGATTTTTTATTTTTAGGTTAGGTAGCAATTTCGTTATGCAGAGGGGAATCTTTTCTATTTAGCTCTGGAGGCCAGCAAACTAGCCTATTGGAGATTGTTTTAGAAAGGACAGTCCAAGAAACATTTCTGTGTAGTTACATCTCTTTTGGTTCAGGGACTTGAGATATCTTTTAAGTAAATGTGAACGACGGATAAAAGACGCCGAAAACCGGACACAATGGCATCGCACTAACTCACAATAACTCACCATGTCGAATCACTTTTTATGTCTGAATCGAATGAATCGATTCATAATCCAAAGAACGACATTGCAGCAAAGAATATTCACAATTTATTAAAATATCTTTTGCATTTAAATAAAAAAATTGTACTTTTGTATATACAAAAAGAGAAAAATGTGTAAACAAATTATAATTGATAGTCCAACTTAAATTGATTGGAGTTGATTTAGCCAGTCCATGAACGATAATTAAAAGTGCAAGCTACTCTGCACCGGCTATTTAAGTACTATTCAACATTTAACAAGATCAGCAGATGTGCTCACACGGCGGTTATCAAGGACCTTCAATGTGACACATAAGTGTCGTTCCGTTTAAAGCGCAGTATGGTCCTCAGGTAAAATAATATGTATGTCATGAACGAAAAAAAGAAAGAAATTTTTATTGAGGGTAAGAAGAACTTTTAAAACCTGCATATAACAGGTAAAATAATATGTATGTCATGAACGAAAAAAAGAAAGAAATTTTTATTGAGGGTAAGAAGAACATTTGAAACCTGCATATAACAGATAAGCTGTAAACATATGAATCTTTAAATGCCTTAATGTTGTATCGGACTAGAGGAATATCCAATTAAATAGTTTTTCATGGAATAGCATTAAAGTGTAAAATGAAAGTTATATTGTCAACGACTTTTAAAACTTCTGCTTATGTTGTTTAATGTTAAATACTCTTGTTGAGCCGGTGCCAGGGACGTGAAAATACCTACTTGTTACATCTTCCTGGACGTTTGGAATTTGTTTAATCCGTTTTTTTTTTAACTATATTGAAGTTTTTATGGCATATGGGAGTATTCCAGTTTTTCTTAACCGCAAGTTCACAGGAACATAATTATGTTTGGCTTTATACCATGTTGCCTCTTTATGTGTAAATGGTCAGTGAACAGGTGAAAATAAGATAAATCAATAATTGTCCATACTTTTTTTTGGCGATAAGAGTATGTCATTATTTGTGCCTTTAGTGACTATGCTGATTGGGCGTAGTTACTGTAATTTAAAAAAGAATTAAAAAATATTAAACAATGAATAACAGAAAAAAATAATAAAATAAGAAAAAAATAAAGAAAGCGAATACTTTTCACTTTTAAAAGTGTAATTAAACATATTCAAGAAAAAGAAAGACATGTATTTTTATGGATAATTAGTAAAGCAAATAGTGATTTATCGCTAGCATTTAGCGCATTATTACGCATTTGTTTATTGAATTATATTACGCTAACGACGTCACGCCATAATATGACATGGTCTTGATATACCGTGTTTACAGAGTCGGAAAAGCGCCTAGGGCATGTGATAAATATTTCTTTTTAGGGGAAGTGATTGTGTATTTAACCATGCAAAAGATACATTATCATTATCACCTTTATAAAGGTTAAATTAAATAATAAATGCTAGATTTAATGCTGATCAGCAGTTCATTATAACACTATTATCTCAGATTCATTATATCTTCAAATGTAAAATTAAATATTTGTGCATGACAAATATATGGAAAAATTTTGACGAAAGCACTACTACCTAAAATTTAAATAATCTGGAATATCTTCTCTCAGTCTTGTTCAGTTTATAATTTCTTAAATATTTAGACAACATCTATATTTGCTGAAAACGTCAATTCGCGAATTAAGTGAAATATCGTAACTTGAATACATTTCTAAAATTACAGTACTTGTTGGATTTATCATCAGATATTACTCGACACTTAGACGGTAGCCATGGAAAAATAATCGCCTGGTTTCATAAGGATTCTCTACAAGTTCCATGGTAAAATTTTGCATGTTGTTTGTATTGATGGTCTGCAGCTGGTATGTCAAGAAGTCCTTGTTATCAAACATTTTCTTAAATAGAATAAGAATAAATAAATTCCAAAATGCATTACAATAAGTAAATACTCCGATAGAGATGCGCAAATACCGGGTCATTGAAAAGCAAAGACAGAATGTTCATACTTATTAAAGAGTGTAAAAAACTTGCGACATCATAATTTGAGTATGCATCAGATTCATAATCAAGACTGTCGAAACATACGTCTGTTAAAACACGTCTGTTCAAACACTATCATTGCTGGAAATGCTACTGTTGTTAGTAAAGTCTGACAATATTCTTACCTAATGCATTAAAGATGTATACATTGCTCAAATTTGGTATTAGAAAATTAATAATTGGTACACAGTATCCTTCACATATAAAATAAACATGTTCGTATTTCACACTAGTAGATATGTTATGTTTGAAATTAAACACACAATAGGTGGTCACAATATGATTACATAGTGTCATTAAAATAAACATGTTACAAAAAGACATATTGAGTAAATTTAATACATTTCAGTAATTGTTTGTGTGTAAACTATTTTATTCAAGGAATGACCATAGTATATCTTTATCTCTAAATTGAAAATGCCCATGGCTAGAGATAAAGATATACTATGCTCATTCTTTGAATAAAATATTTTACTTTCCATTACTGGAACAGTACAATATGTATAGACAGAATATATGAGACTGAAGATATGATAATTCTAACAACGAATCGGAGATTTCCACACGATTTCAACATCCCTGCATTTTCCGGAGCACAGAAGTATGCGTTTTTCCACATGAATACAAAAAACGAGGCTCTGGGTCTTCGCGTTGATATAACTACTTTAATACAAGTCCTGAACTGACAAATGCAATGTAAAGCTGGACGCCTTCGCTTTAAAAGAGCAAAGAAGAAAAAACTTGCCGTGCTTGATCGACATGCACTTTAATCAAAACTCTTATGATGTCTTCTACCATCCATTGTTGTCAACCGGTATTTGATACTCAATTCTTATTGGCTTAGCGGAGGGAGTTTAAATAATGAAATGGTTATATCTTATAAATTGTATATTGCTGTGTAATACGCGAAAAGAAAACGCACAACTAAAACTTTCACATTTTCATTCTACATAAGTGTACAACTTGTACAAGTCTCAAATCCGAACTGCCGACTGACCTTTTTCACCAGTATATATATATATGATAAATACTCACATAAACACATAGATTGTGTTACAAAATAAGTTATAAAGAGTTCTAAATAGAAACTATTAAACATATCCGACATTTGACAAATACATCTAAAGCTGTTTTGCATATTGTCGAATAACATATATATAAATCATGTTATGTTTAAGGTTCTTATTATGAAATAAATACATGTTTATGCTCAAAACTATTTTTGTCTTTCATTTGAATTATATAAAATATGTATGACGGATGAACATTAAAGTGAAAATTGCAACAATATGTCGCCGTTAAGGAACACTTGAATAAAAGTTTTCTAACAGTTACCTCATTTTCATTATTTGAATACAATGTATAGAACATCTAAGCAGGAAATCATTCCCAAGGCATGATAAAGCCACCGTCAATAGACTGAAACAAAATTTGGCTTATTGCAATTCACGTCATGGTTTGTTGAAGAAAATAAGTCGTTCGTTTAATTAAAAACATAAATAAAGTTATACGTTCAAAGATTTACTCTGCGCAAGAATTGACAATTGTACAATTCCTTGCCCTGCTTTCACAATCGGTATCGTGTTGTACATATCACCTTTTATAATACCAGATTGTTATTCCTGTTCGAAGAGTTTTATACTCTCCTTATCCGAGTTCATCTCTGTCGCAAAGAACTTGTTTGACGATGATAATAACGTTGATGATTACAGTAACTTTAAATCTATAATGACGAAAATAATCGTGATGATTACGGTAAAGATGACGATAATTTAGCAACTGCTGCTACTTATGTTTAATTGATTGGTTGATTGATGCTTTGGAAAAAAACACATTTACAGACATAACAGACATAAAAACTCATACACAAATAATACACTTACATATTTGTATATGACTTAAAAATAAACAAAATTTGTCTAAAAGAGCTCTAAATTGTTTGTCATAATGAAGTTCATTTAAAAACAAAAACAATTTACAACTAATAAAACAAGACTAAAAGTTCAATAAATGTAATTTGTGGCGTTTGACTAAATATTTCAGACTTTCGAAACATGCTACTATGTATGTATGTATATGAATAGATGCGATATGTAATAACCTCGGATTACCCATGAAAGTCTGAAGGCTTATTTGAAATGTTGTCCTTGGACAAATATTTACTTCAATATACAATCCGATGTAACAAATATAAATATAATGCAAAAACTATTAAGTGAAAATTTAGATTAATTGCAAGTTGTCATACCATCTACTAATGATATGCTACCTGGCCCAAATATTTTTACATGCTTAAAACTAAAACAACATGAAGACTGATCAAGTGTTATCAAGTATTATTTCTAGGTTTTTCTATCAACAATACATTAATAGATACTATTTCGTTGCTTGTACAGTCCCGGGTGCAAAGAATAAAATAAATGATCTAAGTGGCATTGTGTAGTTGCTTGAAATAAATATGTTCTTGTCTTGGAATCTAAAAATCACATTTGTCTATAGATAAATTTACGACGATTGTCTACGTTTCAAAGAATACCATTTAAAATAAATTCACCTGACAACGTTTCATCAATATTAAGATCTAGTTATCGACCAGATTGTGCTGACTCAATAAAGAGATGATATTGAAAATAGTAATAGAAAATAACGATAGGTTTAATATAAACGGCAATGATGATGATGATGATGATCACGATGATGATGCTGAAGACGATGATAATAATGATGATGATTGTTTTCTGTATTTGAAGTGGCTTATAAGTTTATCAAAAAGCGTAACGTTGAGAAAATAGGAATCCCTTAAGTAAAAAACGGCAAAATTGATAATGTTGCAGACTCGGTTTGAATGAGTCTGTTCATTGACGGTACTGTCAAGTGCAAACTGCCGTCCACGTCACCTAACACCGGCTTAAGAAGAATTCAACATTTAATTGTGACAATGGTGAAATTTCAAATTCAGAAAACATCAGCAAAAGTGTTCATACGGCGGTTATCATGGAACCTTTTATGTCACACTTTCATGCCATTCCATGAAAAGCGGCGTATGGTTCCCAAGAAAAAGGAGGCATGTGTCCTTAATAAGATAACAATGGGCGGAACGAAACAAAATGAAATTTTGAAGAGTTATCAGATGTTATGAAGCCAGCATATTACAGATAAGACGTCAAAATACAAACTTTAAAGGCAGGCAACATATCCTAAGAGCGTTCCATCATAACTCAAGTAGGTATATTTGAACCAACCAGCTTGGAAAATACCGAAAAATAAAAACTAAATTTGCTTATAATTAATTCTAGTCTACCACGAGGACAAAACAAGCAAAAGCGAATAAATGGTACAAGCAGGATGGATGTTTTCCTTAAATCTAATACTCTGAAGTCAGTTGCAGGTTTATCAAGAACAGCGGATTGTTCTTAACATTTTTGTTAGTAAGGTAGACTCCTTTTTAAACAAACCACCTTTTCAAACACAGTATTGAATTAAGTGTGTATGCGACAATACATTATAAAACAAAATGTTATCAGATAGTTAATAACTGTCGTTTAATATGTTTATATTTACAGTTCATCATTTGCAGTAATAATTTTATCCAAAAAGGTTCGCCATCGTCGAATTTATTAATGAGAAAAGCTGTATGAAAAGAAATCCTTACCAAAGTCTGAGTCTGTGTGACGCATTAGTAAATGTCATTTTAATCACGTAGACACAGCAATATATTTCCATAGCTGTTATACTGAACTTGGTAAATATGATTTTCTTTCCTTTTTTTTCGAGCAAATCTTCCCGTTAAACTAACTAACTAACTAACTAACTAACTAACTAACTAACTAACTAACTAACTAACTAACTAACTAACTAATTAACTAACTAACTTACTAACTAACTAACTAATTAACTAACTAATTAGCAAACTAACTAACTAACTAACTAACTAACTAACTAACTAGCTAGCTAGCTAGATAGCTAGCTAACTACCTAACTAACTAACTACTTACTAACTAACTAGCTAAGTAAATTACTAACTCACTAACTAACTAACTAAGTTAAATATATGCAATATAATAATAACCTAACTAACCAACTAAGTAACCTACTAACTTAATAACTAACTGACTAACGTACTTACTTAGTTCGTTATTTTCATTAAACTTATTACTTTACTAACTTTTGATTAAACAGACACACACACCGTCTAACTAACTTACTAACTAACTAACTAACTAACTACTAACTAACTAAATAACTAACTAACTAATTAACTAACTAACTAACTAACTAACTAGCTAGCTAGTTAGATAGCTAGCTAACTAACTTACTAACTACTTACTAACTAACTAACTAACTAAGTAAATTACTAATTCACTATCTAACTAACTAAGTTAAATATATGCAATATAATAATAACCTAACTAACCAACTAAGTAACTTACTAACTTAATATCTAACTTACTTAGGTACTTACTTAGTTCGTTATTTTCATTAAACTTATTAATTTACTAACTTTTGATTAAACAGACACACACACCGACTAACTAACTAACTAACTAACTAACTAACTAACTAACTAACTAATTAACTAATTAACTAACTAACTAGCTAGCTAGCTAGCTAGCTAACTAACTAACTAACTAACTATCTACTAACTAACTAACTAACTAACAAACTAACTAACTAACTAGCTAGCTAGCTAGCTAACTAACTAACTACTTACTAACTAACTCAAAATTATAATATCATAATTCAATTACAAAATAAATTGACTATCGAGAATGAAAGTAATTTAGAATCAATTGGTAACTCTCTTTGGTACTGCCGTCTTGAATTAAAACTTATCTCAATATTGATATGAAACTTCATCAACAAGGTGCATAAACATTACTGTGCAACATTTGAGCTCCATATCACTACAGTATGACACTATGACCTTCATCTTTGACCATGCTTTTATTTTATTTGCTAAAAAGTCATTGTCTCAGAGTTATTTTTACATTTCAAACTTACCTGGATTTTTTTTTAATTTTAAACATTTAGAGTCACATCTATAGAGATAAATACAGAAAGCAAAATTCTATATTTTATAACTCCTATTAACGGTTAGAGTTTCTTGCATTGCCGCTTTTATGTTGGTACTTTTTTGTAAACTTAGTATTATGACTAATATTTCTATATAGTTATCATTTACGTATATATTTTTTAAGAAATTTGATAAGTGTACTATAGATATAATTTCTTATTCTACAGATTCGTCGGTGCTCTGCTGGATCTATAATCAACTTGACCTTGAAGAGTAAAAACTCATTAAATTTTTGTACATTTGTCCAAAAATATTTGTAATATTTTGTAAAAAAATACCGTTTTTTATTAAAAATTATAATAAATGCATTACAAATTTACTTGATTACATTTAATGTACTACACACAGATTAAGTATTTTTTAAACTAAGCTGTTCATATGCCAGGTAAAAAATATTTTGGTGGAAAAATAGTACTGATTTGCTATCATCGTTGAAAGTTCATTTCACATGTATTTTTTTAAACGGTATTAAAGCTATTATAATTACATTAGAATACTAGTATTACTTTTGCATATGTATTTTATCAATATGACATTGAGCTTACTATGTTTTCAGCATAAAATCACAAAAAGTTAAATATATACAAATTTAATAATTATTGTGTTTGTTGTCTTTGTTTCAAAACAAAAATAGACACCAGACAGTCATAACCTATTTAGGATATACTATAAGGCATTTTTATATCTTGTTCATGGTATTCAACATATGTTCAGTGTAAAAATATATGCACATACATGCAAACATGATATAAAATATTTACCGTCAAATTTCACTAAACATTTTATGTAGAGTGTAAATAAGAAATGTGTACATTCTAACTCTTACTAATAAATAATAATTTCAGTCTTCAACAACCGAAACAATTTGTGTTATATTTAACTTGATAAAATATTACTTCAAACAATATTCACGTAAAATATTACAGATTACATTTCAAACAGCATCAGAATGTACAGTTGCTGTTTGATAATATTTCTGGGTATGGTACAACATGAAACATGAAGTTGCACACATAGCTTTTTAACCGTAGTTTTTGGTTTGTACACGACACTTCAGCAATGCAGTCAGAACGGTATGTTGGATCATGATAGCGACCAGGGAAGTATCGACGATCGGGCAACTCGGTAATCGACAGTCTTCCCCTTTTACTTTAGGCTCAAAATGTTTCCAACCATTAGGCATAATCTTACAATGATATAGGCATTTTTGACTAGTGCGACCTCTTGAATTCTATGGCAAGTGGTCGTATACCACTTGCACACTTATGTGGATACGTTTATGTCCCAATTTGTTTATCCAAACATCTACACTAAGCATCACGCATAACAGGTCGTTCCACAGTTCTATAACTAACTAAGTATGTACGTAAGAAAGTTAGTTAGTAAGTTAGTAAGTTACTTAGTTGGTTAGTTAGGTTATTATTATATTGCATATATTTAACTTAGGTAGTTAGTTAGTAAGGTTTATACGAAATATGATAAAAAAAATTCTCGGCCGGATATACTTCTAACCACTTCACTGACATTTACACACGATACTTCGATACCGATATTTATTTGAAGATTACTGACCGAGATACACGAGGTTTTACACATATTAAGTAATATAAAACAAACTTTGATCAGTAGAAGGGTGTATCATTTCGACCAAATGGAGTTGAAATCACAGCCGTCAGTATGTACCTCTGTAAGAAAGGGATGTCCCCCACTGAAATCCATTAAGACTTCATTGATAGATATGAGATGGAGTCCCTTTCCTTTAGGACTGTGAAGAAATAGGCTACTGAATCTAAGAGATGCAAGGAGAGCATTTGGGTGATGAGCGACCTTGGAGGCCAAAAGAGGCCACACACGATAAAACTGCCGAACTGTGCACGATATGTTCATGTGCCACAGACGAGGAGACCTGCAAAGCATTAGTGGCTATAAGCTTTTGTTTAGTTCTGGCAATTCTGACTTATGTCTATGGCATGTCAATGGTTTCCGCTAGGTTGGTCCCTTAATAATTGACTGACGACCAGAAACAGACCAGGCTTCACATTTCGAGATATCATTTTAGGTCTGGCTACGAGCAAGAGCCTACTTGTATCTACCGGATTGTAATTCAGGATAAAATATGTGTCCATCACTAAGAACCAGAATCCAAAACCAGAGTATGCAGTGGAAGCACCCTTGCTCACCACTTCCTTAGACATTCAAGAGGGTGCCATCAGAAGGGAAGATGATGGCTTCAATTTTTTGGGATAGTCAGGGGATAATCATGATGGACTACCTTGAGCAAGTTCGTACCATACACGGTATATATTATGCAGACGAATTTAGACATCTGCGTCGAGAAATCGCGCTTAAATGGAGGGGTAAACTGACTCGAGGCGTTCTGCTCTTGCACGACAATGCAACAGCTCACACATCCCAAGTTGCGATGGCTGTTGCAACTGACTAGGGCTTTTAAAATCTTCTCAAACCCCCATATTCTCCGGACTTGGCCCCCTCTGACTTCCACCTGTTCCCGAAATGTTTTGGAAGCAATGAAGGTGTCATGGTGGCAGTCAATGAGTTTTTGAGGATCAAATAGAGAGTTCTATTTTGAAGGGTTAAACAAGTTGGATGACAGGGCAAAGTGCATTGATGTAGAGGGCAAGTATATTGAAAAGTAAGACCATTAGTTTGGTTTTCTGACTACCGGAAGTACATCGGGCCAAGGACTTTTTGATCAATCCTCGTATATGTCTTTACTGGAAATTCGAAATAAAAGTGTTTAAATCAGATTCTAGTAAGTTTTAATCAGAATTACTTGACATGGAAGTGCCTGTATCAGAGCTTTTAAATCCACAATTCAAACTGTACTTTCCCTTGGCGTTTGAACTTTTTTGACTTGTGAAGAGTGCACAATTCCAGCAAACTATTTAAAATGATAAGAGCGGTCTCAACTTAATGTCATTCGAATTTTCATTTTAGTCGTTGGCCTTATAATAAGACTTTTATGCAATTCTTATAATAAAAATATGTATCTATAAAGTAGTACAGGTGGTTTAGGTAAGAAATTTCACTGTATATAAAAATAACTTACATAAATAAATTATTAAACGGATGAATATAGAAAAAATTTACCTCTACGGACTTAATGAATTTTTTTTCCATGCTTTCTGTTTCTGCATAGGAATACCCAGCTTCTTTGATATCGTCAGATGTTGTTTTTTCATATTTTCCTGTCAGTATTTGAAAGAACGATTGATTAACTTTACAATACCTGATTATTCCTGTTGCGCTAAAAATGGAAAAATGAAATGCATTCTTTATAGATTACATTGTCAAAGAACTAGAAATGGTTTGATACCATACGGATACCTTTGCTTTATAACATTCCAACTTTCAAGTACAAACTTGATGTGAGTATTGCGTGTGGCGCACCCTCTGAATGCATTTAAAACATTTGTCAATTTGTTTGACAATTCATCAAGAAATAACAAGTTTATGTTAGACACGATTACTTTGACTTAAAAGGTACAAACGTTTGTTTAGCACGCGATACTTTCTTTGACTGTGATGCAGACATATGCGAAACGGTTTGACAATTCATCATGTACTGACATGCAGAATAGCCAGTCATGATTGAATCTTTGACCCCTACGTCTGACCTATAATTTTGAGGATTCTGGCGTGCTTCATTTACACATGGCATGGCTGTCCTAACAGACAATTACAGTATGCACACCCAACGTTACATTACATACCCTACATTTATTTGTTAAGAGATGCAAAATTAAAGTCCTATTTATAAGATATTAAATATCATATAGCAATCTGTTTTAATAATTTATTACACTAATTCTTTACAATAAGGCATGAAAGCAAAACTAATGTTGTGTTAACCATCAATATGCTATACATATGCAAGTACGATTAGATTTCCTAGCTGTCAGTCCTCCAGACTTCTTTCATGTCCAAAGTTTTGGAAAACTGCCTTAAAAATGTCACATTATATATTTTTATATACAATTTATTTAGTAAATTTACATATTTCAAAAAGCATCAATTACAATTTAAAACCTTGTCTTATTTTAAAATAAATGCTAAAAAACCTATGACGTTGTCAATAGTTTTAATTTGAAAATGAAAATATAAACAATCACAAAATATAAACTTTAATAAAAACATTATAAATTTAGATATTTTTGGAAATAATGGGAGGTAAGAAACATATAAATTGGGAGGAAAAATATAAATTGGGAGGAAACATATTAGTCAATTCATTAATTATTCATACAATGTAAGATCTTTTAGTAATATTTACACTAACATAAGAATTAAGAATAAGCCAGCGTACATTAATCCCCGTCAATTTTGAACTCAGGAAGCCCAGACCTGTGCGCTGCACACCGTCTCATTATAAGAAATGTTCTGTCGAAAGTTTTCATTTCTTTCTATTGGCGCAAAACATACAAAGAATACTTATTTCTGAATGGTAGAACTGGCATAATGCATGATAATAATCATAATAATAATAAGGATAATAATGATAAAAATAATAATAAAAACAATATAAAAATATTAAAATAATCATAATGATAATGATAAAAATAATAATAGTAATGATAATTATAATATAGAAGTAGAAGACGTAGAAGAAGAATAATAAAAAGAGAAAGAAGGCGAAGAAGAAAAAGGAGAAGAAGAAGAAACAGAAAAAAAAGAAAAATAATAAAATAATTAACAATGATACACATTTGGAGCAAACAATAAGCACAATTCACAACATAGGATAACTCACGGTTTTATTTTTGGTTAATGTAACTGTCTCCTGTTTATGCGATTGTGAAATAAAAAAATTGAAATGATAAGAAGTGTATTGTTATTTTAGTATACTCCTTTTGTATTATAATTTTAGTCTACACCATCAATAAACTGAAGCTGAGTTGCCTATTGCATTCATCACTAAATGTCTATGAAAAATGACTAAAGAATATGCATGAATCTACTAAAATGACCATATAGTTCTCCCAAATGGGCATAAATGCAATAATTGCATATATGATATAAACTATTTTTTGAATTATGACAATTTTCCTTCAGTTGATGAAAATCTTAGCAAATTATTCTCAAGGTTAATTTTCTTGAAATAGTTTGGCTGATCTGAACCATACAGATTTAATGTAAAATAATCTAACTCGCTTAAAAACATATTTATAAAAAAACATGACAATCAGTACCTTGTTTAGAATTGATCCTGTGCACTTCTAAAACTATTTGCTACCGTTGTTTCCAAACCATAAATTGCATAAATTATAATGCTCAAACCAAGAATGAAAAAAACAAAACATTTTTTCAGAAGGAAAGCCATACTCGTCATCTTTGTACTATCTCCGACCTATAATTTGTATTTAAAATGTCAGATCATTCGATCACTTCATTTTTCAAAACTGATAGGTTTAAAAATAAAAAAAATGACTGAAAAAGTAAAAAGCGTTGCAACGATTACAATTCCAATTTGACTAATTCTAACACAATAACACGATTTTTATATATTTGCGGGTATTTTTTAGATAATCTCTTGTAAACATTTCTAATTTAAGAGCCCTAGCCGATCATTGTAAGGAATTCAATTTTTTAGGCTTTGGGACCTCAGTAGAGCCCTTTTAAATATATTGTTTGAGGGAATTGACATAAATGTAGAGTTACTCGAATTGTCTGTTTAAAATTGCCGTTAAACGTGCTTTATAGAACTTTCAACATGATAATCAAATCGCGAGGTCTCCAATATGGATTTGTCCCTGCAAATTTACCAACAAGTTTATGTTTAATTTAGTAATTAAATGTTATGTACGTCTTCTGTCATCACAATTTCAAATATTTGTCTTTGCAATAAAATGCTAAAACAATCGTTGGTTTGAAATTGTCTTGGTCTGTAAAATATCATAGATTTGTCTTAAATGCCACCATTTGATAGCATATCTCGTTTACTTTCTAAACGAATAATCTGCTAGTTAATTTGTTTACTATTAATGTATTAAGTACGAGTAGATAAAACATAATGCTATTAAATTTTAGGCTTGTTTAGATCAATATCTATTAATTGCATTAATATGTAAGTCACAAATGTCCTCAAATGTTCAACAAGAGTCATTTTAACACGTGTAACTATAGATAGTAATATGGTTAACGATAATGATATCGATTGAAAGATTGCAATACATTTCATTGACAGCCCTCGCAATTAGACAACGCACCTATTCAAAAATTCTAACTGATTTTAAAGTAAAAACTTTGACAAATCAAGATCAAACGTTTTTCCATTTTCAAAATTAATATTTTAAGAACTACTTGACTTAAACTTTCTTAAGAACCATTAAAAATCAAATAAATATTGAAAGATGTTTCCTTTTGTTAACCTATTTCAGCCCTATCCTAAAACATCATGCTTTTGATGAACCTTTTGAACATAATGTCCTCGCCATGACAGTTGACAGTTCTTTGTTGACAGTGGCTATATCTTATCTTTAAAATTTCACAATAGTTTTTTTTTGTTTGGTGTTTATCTGTTTAAATCTATTAAGAACTATGTCTTTTAACCAATGAAATTGTAGGTTATAGCACCTTAAGCTGAATAGAACAGAACAGAACATATCTTTCATTTTCACCCAGCATTTTTCAAAACAATATGGGGGCAAAACACAAGTTTTATATAACAGAGAATGCATAATTCCGGTACGAACAAAAACATATATAATACGTAATCATTTAACACAGTACATTGCAAATGAGGGAAAAAACACAAAAAACTTAACTAAATTAGAAAAAAAATACAAATATCTTTTCTAAACTATGGAATGATATATCGAGCAGGGGTTTGTTTACTTTAAATCGATATACACCATTAATTTATTTTTTTACGTCTAAAAAAAAAATAAGGAGGTTGTCTATTGTAATAATTTGAACGGGTATACAACATCATACGCACCTGTATGTATTAGAGATTTTCAGCGTGCACAGTAAACGATAGCCGGAGACGAACAACGGGTAGAATATGCGGGGGTTATATCAAACAAAATAATTATACAATAGGTCCTATAACCTTTTTATGACAAGTAAGATAAGCACAAGTATATACAATTTTGGAAGAGCATTCCCTTAACGTTTCATCTCACAACGTTTAATCTCTGCTATAGCGAGTTCAATTCATACACTCTGTTTTAGGCACTCTTTGTTTAGGCCCCTTTTTACGGCGTATTTAAGCTGAAGTGTATGGTTTCACAATATGGTAATAAGTCAACAATTTCAACGCACTCTTGTGGAAATGGTTAATCAGTGCCGATCTGAGGTAACAAATGATACTGCTTGGGATCGTTTTGATGACCAAGAAACCCATTTCGTATATATCTTATATTCGATATTCCGAATAAAATTGTTTTTATATTTTATTCACAGGGCAATTTATTTCATAAGAAATTCCATCAATTGCTATCGCGGCTATTAGAATTATGTTGTAGGTGCCTCTCATGGATAACCACTCATGACTTTGTGGCCGAACGACAAATGTTTAAGACGTAGATAGAAAATCGGGATAAGCAACCTTATTTCCATAGCAAGGTCGCACTTGGCACTGATATGTTTAACAATGTTGACAGCATCATAAACTTCTGGTATATTCAAAACCACATAAGCACAAGAGATACTCTGTTTCTTGCAACAGGTTTATGAGGCTTGTATGATGAAAAACGAAGAGTGTCTAAGAGATCTAAACTGTCTCAGGAGTTTCCTAGGTCACCTGAAAGAACCGAATGGAAGATAAAAAAACACTATAAATGTCTTTAACGATTCAAAAAAGTCTATAACATATATTAAGTATCGGGTAAGGATCTTGTCGAATGAGTTCTAAAATCATGCAAATAAGTCCTAAGTAATGATGTCGGGGAAGCCTTAGCCAAAGCCGGTGGAATGTAACTAATTGTTTTGATTTATTCATTGTCCATTGTGACCTAAAATAAGAGGTTTTAATGCCAGATTTTTTTAAACATTTATTTTGATGTGAAATAAAAAATTGTGTTGAAATAAGTTTAACCATACTTCATAAATACTATTATCTTTATGTACCGTAATACTGTATAATTTATCATTCGTATAAAGCGAAATTTCCCGCACGGAGTTCAAGTCGGCAATGTTACACAGATTTTTGTCGATAATAGATATCAAATTTTAAATGGAAGGTAAAATTATAGTACAAACAAACATCAGCAGACACAACAAAACATTAAATCTGCAATTTTCACACTATAATTCATATTCTGCTTTTCTGATCAGAATGCCGAGATCGACACGAGAAAACACGAGGCCAGTCAAGTAGCAGGTCAGTCACACTAGGATAATCAACCAGGAACAGCAGCATATTTGAGGAAAAAAATTGCCAATGGACTTTCATCGTCACAAGAAGATCGAACGCCGCCACTCACACAGAGACGGAAAAGTAGAAAGAGACCGCTTGCTGATATTATTCAGGAAAATTAATTATCATACAACGATTTAATTAAAAACAAAGTACCAAGATGGTGTCGAGAAATTTTCTGATGAACGAAATTATATATTCAGAAAACACTTTTGAACGGTTTTTCGAAATAGAAATAAATGCAATCTTTAAAAAGAAATCATTTGAAACGCCCCCTTAGAAAAATAGCCGTCTCCGTCTATGTCTGTCGGTATCGACTCAAGCTTAAAATCTCTATTTATAGCACGATATTAGGTATAAAACATTAGCACAAACATGTAGTAAGTTTGCACGTGAAAGTCGTGCATAACAGTTATCTACAACTGAAAGGAATGTCATTCATAGATTTATGTATTACTACGTGCATTGGAAAAAATCGAAATATTAATCAATGGCACTATGTTGGATAAGACATTGTCAGTTAAATGTGAGTAATGGCAATTTATAAATTTACATATAGATAAATGTACTTGTATTCCTAACAAAAACAGACATCTGTTTTATGAGAAAATAACTTCATTTGTGAATAGGAAATTATATACAAAGAAAATGTTGAGAAAAAAATTAAACACGCAATTTAAAGGAAACAAACAGTTTAACAAGTGAGAAATATTAAATGAAATCTTGAATTACTGATGGAGGCATTAGGTTTATTGGAAAGTTTTTGTAATATAATTAATGAATTTCACGAGGCTCCTTAAAACATGTATGTTATTTGACCCTAATAGTGATTTCAGCGAAAGTTCGCGTTCGTGTAATTCATTTGCGTTTTGGAAAAAAAGCTCTCGTTGAATAAAAATGTTAACCATTCGTTCCAACAGCAGTAGTTACGAATATGTAAGGAGAAGATTGATAATTGATAGTTACAACATAACATAGAATAAAACTATTCAGACAACTGTAAATTATGTGTCGTTATGATTGAAATATAATTTGTTTCCAACAGTTTGAAGACCTATTCTTAATACAACTGGATAATACAATCAATTATTAATTCAAATGACCTCGTTTCAAAATATATCATTATTTTGAATTGTTGGTTTAATTCATGTTTAGGACACATGTGTTTCAATTATTATCATTTATAATAGTAATTAATATGGCCAATTTTGCAATCTTTTAATATTTTTTGTGGTCGATTTACTATGACGAGGGAAGTTTGCAATAGTACCGATAAATGGTTGAGTGCATACTAAAAATGCTAAGCCTACAAATGATTGATATTTACCTCCCTGCACCCGCTTAAGATCAACAAGCTATCAACAAAAATGGTCGATTTGACATGTATAATGTTTTTCACGATTTATCAGAAGGCGGTCAATAAGTGTATTTTTTAAAACAACCATTAAACATTGAGGTCCCTGCATGCCTCCAGGTAAGGAAAAGTATTTTTTAGAAAATCAAACTTTGGAAAAATATACTAATATTGTAAGAAAAGTAAAACAATTCAAAATTTAAGCAGAAACTGACATGTTATGTGCAGTTAATGACTGATTTTATAATATAAATCACTATATTTTTATTGCGTTACTTCCATAGTAAGGGTTACTTTTGAATATTTTCATATCTTTTTGGTAATTTATATGGATTGCAATGTGGAAAGTGATATCTTTGTTTACGTAACAATATTTTACTTTGAAATACATTTTAAACATTGCATGAAAATTTGTATAATTTTGGAGGCTTGATTCTTTAATATTTTGTTTTGTTTCAATTAGTAGAAGTCACGTACAAAAAAATCAGATGATTTTGAAAAAAAGAGCTTCACGACATAATCATCGTTATGGCTATTGGAAGTGCACACTTTTGTTGTTAATGTCACTGAGACTAAACCTTTTAATTAAAATTTTGAGTAGAAAATTTTCCAGAAAAACGTGACATAGGGCCTATTTAAAAAACCACCCTGTCACAATTTAAAAAAAAAACCAGCTAGCGTGCTAGTAATGAGGCAAAATTTGAAAACAAAGGCTAAGTGAAATATCCTTGTCTACATTAAAACACACACATACAAACAATTATGCTACAGTGTTACAAAAATTAATTTGTTATAGTTTGATGGTAGACTCTGTTAACAACTCATCTAGTGTCATCTGCACCGGTATGTCACAGCTTTACTTTGACTGACGTATTACGTACCGTAAAAAGAAATTTAAGCAAAAAGTGTTCTCTAAATGTCGTATCAGAAAAAAATAAAAATAATTCAAATTAAACAGCTAACTTTTATGTGATAAATCCCAGTTGGTCTTTCGGACACTTATAATTGTCTAAAGGATAAGTCCTTAAGTTTTGAAACAACTGTTTTTGATCGGGTTGGAGAAGCTACAGAAGCTGCATGAAACTTGGAATACGTACAGTGGACAAAATGTCCGAATTGATCTGTTTCAGAACCACTCATCATTCACAAATTAATGCAAAATGAGTGGCTGCAGTGAATATTTCTAATATTTTTGCCTTTATTATCCCCCGCCGAAAAATTTCGGCGGAGGATATAGAAATAGTCTCCGTCCGTCCGTCCGACCTTCCGTCCTTCCGTCCGTCCTTCCGTCCGTCCTTCCGTCCGACATTTTTGTCCGGAGCATATCTCTAAAAGTATTTGAGTTATCAACTTGAAACTTCATAGGTGGATAGACCTCATTGAGGAGGAGTGCAGTGCACAAGAATGATAACTCTACCTTGCATGATTTTTGAGTTATTGCACTTTGTTATTTTTCAAAATTGATTTTTGTCCAGAGCATAACTCCAAAAGCCTATGAAATATTTACATGAAACTTCATAGGTGCATAGATCTCACTCAGGAGGTGTGCAGTGCACAAGAATGATAACTCTTCCTTTCATAATTTTTGAACTATTGCCCTTTGTTATTTTTCATACCTAATTTTTCACCTGAGTGGAGCATAACTCAAAAAGTGTTTGAGATATCAACATGAAATGTCATAGGTGGATAGATCTTATTGAGGAGGAATGTTGTGCGCAAGAATGATAACTCTTCCCTATACAATTTTTGAGTTATTGCCCTTTGTTTTTTTTTCATGCTATTTTGTCCAGAGCTTATCTCAAAAAAGTATTTGAGGTATCAACTTGAAACTTCATAGGTGGATGGATCTCATTGAGGAGGAGTGCAGTGCTTAAGAATGATAACTCTACCCTGCATTATTTTTGAGTTGTTGCCCTTTGTTATTTTTCAAAATTAATTTTTGTCCAGAGCATAACTCAAAAAGCCTTTGAGATATCAAAATGAAACTTCATAGGTGCATATATCTCACTCAGGAGGTGTGCACTGCACAAGAATGATAACTCTACCTTTTATAATTTTTGAGTTATTGCCCTTTGTTCTTTTACATACTTAATTTTTCAATTCAATTTTTTTCTCAAAAAGTATTTGAGGTATCAACTTGAAACTTCATAGGTGGATAGATTTTACTGAGGAGAGATGCAGCACACAAGAATGATAACCTACCCTGCATTATTTTTCAGTAATTGCCCTTTGTTATTTTCAGCCATCAGTATTCACATAGGTTTCAAATCTGTAATCACTATAGCCATCAGTTTTCATTACCAAAAGACCTCTTAAAATGGAATTATTCCGCTCTACTACATATACATTCTTCCAATGAGCAAACACATTCGGCGGGGGATGGCCATGTTGACATGGCTCTTGTATACACTTAACAAAAGTTCTAACCGATCACTTTTTAAATTTTGATAATTTTATAACGGTCAATAGATCCTTATAAAATTTTGCAGAGGTGATTCTGTGTCATTTTCTACTGATTTGTGGAATGAAAAATAATTTAATACGGTTCCATGCAATCACGCGGGAGACAGGGCGCGGTTTACACATTTTGGCACGAAATGTTCGTGCAGAGCGTGGTGAGTATCAAATTTTACATCGCATAAATTCTTGATAACTTTAAAAGTGAAAAAACTTAAAACATGGCACGAATGTCGATGCAGGATCGTGCCGTAGCAGTTGGAATGTTGAATGCTCGAGCCTCTATCAGACAGGTGAGTGGCTGTTCATAAAAATATTTTTTTTAAAAAATATCGATAAAGTATTATTTACATTGAAAAATGTTATAATTTTATTATTCTCAATGTGTTCATTCTCTTTGAAATAAAATAAAAGTCGGATCTATTGGTATTATTCTTTTTCATATATAAGCGAAAATTCAGGGTGATCGGTTAGAACTTTTGTTCAGTGTACACAAAACAATGCAAGATTTTGTTGATGCATTGAATATTTCTATATATTGTGAAGCAGAAAGTAATGTTAATCAGTGTTTTCGATGTGCAAATTATATGAATCGCTTATTAATGTGTACCGAAATATCAAAAGGGTTGTTTAAAAAGCCTTATGTCACTGAATTGTGTGTATTTCATAAGCTTTATAAAAATATTTTATAAAAAGATGCGCAGCAAGGTATAAATGTCTTAAAACCGAGCTTTAATTATAAATCAAACGGAAAGTTACGTAATCATACCTAGTATGGTCATATCTTAAATTAAATATGAAAAAGTCAGCAAGGAAAGTTGCGTCCAATGTACGCAACTCCTACACGACGTAACAAGACAGGACCAATGACAAAGAGCCAAAACAATAACATTTAATATTAAACATTTTTTTTACATTATCGAAGATTACACCTTTTTCTGTTAACACCTAAAACCACGTAGTTGAACTACTTTCAATCCATAATTACTCCGAAGTTATTATAGATAATAACCAAGGACGTTCCGATTGGGTGTATATCATTATTAAGACGGTTCTCTGACAGAAGCTAAAGCGCACACGCTTATGCAGATAATATAGGATACAATACACCTGTTGACAGTTTCCGAACTAGCAGACGACTATTCTTATCAGTAGTTGACGGGTAAAGATTACCTGTTGTGTATCTCCGATATAAATGTTATCTAAAATGGTCTCACTTGTGGTAGGTTTAATAGTCAATTTAAATACCTTTAGTGTCAAACGATGTGTTGAAATATATATTGACATGAAGCTAGGATCACGAGCTTTTCGTTCGTTGGTGTAATAGATTTAAGAATCGGGCATTAAGTCGTAACAAACTAGCAGTTTAGACACAGCTAAATTCATCTTGTTTTAGCATTAGAGATATTTATTTTACTCGATCATAAAAGAAACAACTCTTGGACTCAGATGACATGTCCTAGATCAATTTTATTGCACCATGTCACTCAATACATTAATCTCTTTTATTTGATTTATTTTATGTTAAAGAAATCACCAGAAATCCTGTTATAAATCGTCATTTTGAAAGCCATGGAGCAATCATTAAACACAGCAATAACAACGTAGACATAGATCACCAAATATCAAATTTCTCTAGTGGACACGTCACGAATTGTGACATTTCTAGGACCGCTGATTTCTAAACCATTACGATAAGTAGCCAGTCACTCGCAGTGGTATTAGTAACTACTTGCTCGTTATCAAAGAAAGGTTGTAAAAGGGTGGCTGTCGTGATATGACACTACTTTGTTACAATCGGATTAACATCCAGAAGGCACACATGTTTACAAACAGTGTTAACGAATTTGTCTAGTATTTAAACTTTTAAACATTTTTTTCCCGTATAATTATACTTATACAATACAAATAAAACATTTTTACATTCCAAGAAAAGGATTAAAACGTAATATATAATCATTCTCCTTGATTCGTATATCTGTTCTTCTAAAAATGAATTTTGGTATAATGTAAAGTCATTTTTAGTTGAACACATGTTAACATGATTATGTATGTACACCAATCTCTGAATGCTCATAACCCCGGGACTCAGAAGAAAGCACTTAATCGCACTTGAATATTGTTATAGTAAGTTGAAGAATTGAGAAAAAGAACTTGGTTTATACCTTATACCATGATATGTTGAAACTACAAAAAGAAGACATTGTCATCTCTATCAGTTAAATAGTGTTTAAGGAATCCAGTGAGGTCAAGCACATTTTAAATTATACAGAGCTCGTATTTTGCATCAATTTTCTTATGAAAAAAATTAGAAGAATTTACAAACTGTGATAATTTTACGATACAATGCAGTCAGATCATTCAATTGTATAAATCTGCATATCAATATTTATTTGGTTTATCATAATAATCTCAAACTGATAAGAACTACTGATTTATAATAATTATATACATATATAAAAGTATTTGTTTATACGAGCGATGTCTACAAAAGTTCGCGTACTAGTGTGGTGGTTTACATAGGCAAAGTGAAAAAAGACAGAGAATTTTTTACATGTATGATATCAGTAACAAATCGACGATTTCGGATCAAATGCTTATATTTGCGTTATGTGCCTTTTAAATATTTGTTTTGCTAATAAAATCAACGACATCAGCCAAATGTTATCTTAATTTTCTGATATGAACAGCGGGGTCCTGAAATTAAAAAAGATGAAAATATATATGATAATAAATGTGTTAATAATTAACCATGCCGTAGTGTTCAATTTGTTAATATAGGCTTATATTGAAAAATACATTTATATCTTCTTTTGTTGATCTGCAAGGCCTACAGTTATATTGGCTTGAATCATTATCAAGTGTACCTGAAAAAAACGTTTCATTATCATGCCCCAGGGTTCACTTAGTTTATATAGACGTGTAGTGTAGAAATCAATGGTGTTTTCCCTTTCAGAGGCCAGATACATCTAATGGAACCATTGAATGGAAGTTTTTCTACGGATTGTTTGAGTATGGGCCTTCTTACATAGCTTAATACAAATTACAATAACCTCTCGGAAATCACACTAAAATTGAAAATTGTATTCATACTTAGAACCTTCCTATAGTGTTAATAAAATTGTAAGTCATTCTAAAGACAAATGTCATTACAGTATCAAAGAAAGTAATGATCAATTGGATTGTTTTACAAAATATGTTTAATGAACATTTCTAACATCTTGCTTTACGTAAATGTTTCCCAAACTAACACAATGTATACCATTGCCATCCATATATATTATTTCTGTGATTGTGTGAAACACTAGGGATGCTTCTTGACCACTTTGTAGCTATAATGGAGTTTCTGAATTAACAATTAAAAAAATCTTTCCCTAGTAGATATTTACAATAGTTACATATTAATATATGTTTGTGTATTCATTAAATCCTATGACATGGCCATCAATGTTATCATATATATTGATTTTTATAACTACTTTGCAAGAAATTACAAGTGAGAGAAGTGCTTTGCAAGTGCAAGTGCTTGGGTCAAGGGCAAAGTCGTCGTTTCTAAAAAAAGAAAAATGGTTTCCGGACAATAACAAGAGTTAGGAAAGAGATATTGTAGTCAAACTTGGTTTATAGCAAATTTATATGAATGTCCTGATTTTGGTTTCAATCAATTGAAATATTATGTGTATACAGATAAAACTTTATTTATTTATGATGAGTTCAAATTTTTCTTCAGACCACTTATTTTTGAAAAAGTCAAAGTTGCTGGTAGGGGTATTATTCGCTTTAAGTGATCGCTCTAGTAATTTTTAGGTTTACACCACGTGTCAAAACATATGTGGATAAACATGTACTGTGAACTCTGACTAAGGCGCTATAGACACAGATTAAGTTACTGTAGGTCAAGCAATAAGGAAAATGTTACTGTGTAACTGTGCTTATTTTATGATATCTCAATGATCACGGATGCAATGATACCTTATAATTATAATATTGATTAGAGAGACACTGAAATATGGCACATTATAGATTGTCCATTTAAAAAGAATATGCTTGTATGCACTTCAAGCACGGATTTATGTTATATAGAGACTAATAATGTACTTATATAAATCTACTTTACAGCCTTTCAGGGATTATTTCCCTTTGATTAAAATTTACAATATAGTTTTTCATGAAGAGAATTTAGGGAGATGTTTAAAATAAGCAGGCATATTATAATTGTACACTAGTTTGTGTAGACATCATTTATTTCCAACGGAGTTTTAGGAAAATCAGCATATAAGGGAGACTATCTATACAATTATATGAGTCCCCTTTACATTGGTAATTGCCCTTTATTCGAAGTTATCATAAATCAGACGGCAATACATAGCCAATAAGTTATCTTTTGTCATTTAACAAATTAGCTTTTATAAATTGTAAACTTGAATATTGAATAACATTTTTATAATATCATTATCATATAATCATATATAGTTCCAAGCACTATTTTTGATGATTTTGGAAATATTAGTTTCATTATTAAACTGTGAGTTTAAACTTCAACTTATCCCTACCTTAACTGAACTAAACTGAAATTCGTCCGTAATTGGATCCGAATTTTCGAATTAAAGCAGACGAGCGTTATTTATAAATGTATCATCGTAGGGATGATTTTTCGGTCACGCAGATGCGTCATTATACAGATTAAATATGATATACCAGAGTGTGGTTAAACAAAAGTCTTGCAGTGATTTGAGGATATTTAATCTGCATATTTTGATTTTTGATATTGTTATATTAGTAATTTGTTGCAATGTTTGCATGCGAGTTAAAAACCCACTGGAAGGCCCTGATGGATAATATCTCGTGATCTGATTTAGGCATTTTATGAGTAAAACTAAATTTAACGAAACATGTTTATTTAATTACTTTCCATATACATCGAATAAGGCACATATTTTGTCGTAGTAATGGAAAAAAAGAACAAAAAATGAAATTAAACATTCCAGAAATAGTCGAAATCTGTACTGAAGCTTACACTTTAACAAGAAACGTAAAGAGGTTTTTAAACATGTTTTTAACATTGATAGGTAAGGCAACGTTCTCTTTTTAAACAAAGCAATATAAAAACATAAATAAATTATGAAACTGAGAAAAATGCCGAAGTCTTATCATCTAATTAATCTTTAAGCAAACTAAGTAACAGTAGCAATTAAGTCCTATCGCATTCTTAAATTGAAATAAGGATCTGTTAAACAAGCGATTGTCTTAATTTATTTGTCTACAAACCAAGGTTTTTTTAATTATGTTTAGTATATTCATCGGAATGAATTTGTTACAGTAAGTTTTAAGTCTCAAATATGGAGGGATAGCATTTTGGATTTCAGGTGAAATAAAAGATAGGAAACAGTTCCCTTACTGTAACTACAATGTACTGATTGTGTTTTCCTGTCGTCTCATTCTTTTTAGGGGTTAAGTAAGACCTAACAATCGGCTGAAGTGTTCTGGAAACACATTTTTTTCAGCTGAAAATCCTCAAAAAATTATATTACAATATGGTGTAAAGTTAAGATTATTTATATACTTACCATATCCGAAAATTGAAATAGATCTGAAGGATTATCATACTTGTGATAATAAAATATGATAAACAAGATCAACAAAGAAAGGCGGTGCTCAATGAACGCAAATCCCACACGACCCAATAACAAGAGCCAGTGGCAAGGAGCCCGGGCAGACCCCAGACAAACAACAGGACAGGGAAAAACCTGCAAAATGATAATATCTATCGAATTAGCTTAGATATATATATCTTGATCCCTATTAGAACCTCAACATGTCAAGCATGTCAAACCGTTGATTTAATTATGAAATTAAGATACTGAGAAGTATTATAGGGATCATCGATGCTAGTACTATTAAGTGTTGAGAATTGAGTACCGCTCAAGCTGATGCTAGGGGGCGTGAAGGATGTTGCACTTTATATTATCATTCATGTACAGACTCAATCAAACCGAGTATGTAGTTCTCGTGTAATTTTGTTATGATTAATGCTTCCGAAGGGTCACTTTGTGTCCAGATTTTTTGCTTCACAACGGCGGGTGTCAAGTGCTGTGTGGCAGCTGTAAAAAGTTCCCCGTACCCGTAGTTCACTTCAGTGTTGTTATATTTGTCTGGTCCTTCGGGATCATTGGTGTCATCACTATTAAGTGTTGAGAATTGCAAACCGCTCAAGCCGGTGATATGGGCGTGAGGGATGTTGCACTTTACATTATTCTTCATGTACAGACTCAATCAAACCGAGCCTGCAGTTCTCATGTAATTTTGTTTTGATTAATGCTTCCGAGGGATCACTTTGTTTCAAGATTTTTGTGCTTCACAACGGCAGGTGTCAAGTGATGTGTGGCAGCTGTAAAAAGTTGCCCCGTTCTTCACTTCATTTAGTGTTGTTTTATTTTTTTCTGGTCCTTCGGGATCATTGATACCAGCACTATTAAGTGTTGAGAATTGAGAACCGCTCAAGCCGGTGATAGGGGCCGTAATTGGTGTTGTACTTTACATTTTCCCTCATGTACAGACTCAATCAAACCGAGTCTGCAGTTCTCTTGTAATTTTGTTGTGATTAATGCTTCCGAAGGATTACTTTTTTTCCCGATTTTTTATAAGAATTCCGGAAACTTCTTTAAAATTCTTCATTTTTGGTTAGTCCCACAGGTAAGATCGAAATAAATAAGAAAAAGTTAACTTGTCTTAGAATAAGGTAAGTATACCATAAATCGTGCCTTAAAAGTGGATTTTGCCAACACACTGAAAACATATGAGCGTAAAACAACGGAAAAAAAACTATAAAAGTGCCAGATAGTTGGTAAATGTCTACTTTTTAGTTATACACAGACCAGTGAAGAGATTTAAAGTTGAATTTAAATCTTAATCATACCCCCATAAACGAAGTTTAGAGATATTTATCGGAGTCAGCTTGTCAGTCGGTCTGTCTCTTATAATGCCCGCTATCAAATTATTTTCTTCGTTAGAGAAATGTGAACATTTACCTTTTTCAACAGAGCTACTTTATTAAAACATGTAGTTTGGACATGTTAACAGATTTGTTCTTTCTCAAAACATGTGTTTTTGTATTTTTAACACAACTAAGCAATACAAAAAACTAGAAACATTGTTTTCTTGTTCATGATTGAAAACTCGTCGCTTGAAAAACATTTTGTTCTAAGTGCCAATTTGTTGTTTTGAGAAAAAAGCATGTAAAGATTTAGTATTGCATAACTTTTTTATTTATTGTCGGATTTTGAAAATTTAAAAACTACTAAACGTGGTGTCAGGAAAACAACTCAATATCGTTAAAGTTATGTGGATTTTAATATTTCCTTGCTTAAAAACCTAAAAAAACATTTGGAGATAGAACAGTCCTTGTAACTTTTTTTCAAAAATTGTTAAAATCAGAGTGTTCAATGTGACTTAGAACATTATGTCTTTTAAGTTGATTTGATTTATATCATATAAAACAGTATGTTTTATCTTTAAAAGACTGCCAAAAATGCTCTCGGCTAATTATCCCTTGATTGGTTGACTTTGACACTACACTATTTCTTAGATCATATGTATCTAACTACATGAACTATGACATTCGAAATCTTATTAAAATCCTTAAATCCATTACATTATTAAATGACATTTAAACAAATCATTTAAATAAATAAAGATAAAATATCCACATAAATTTTGTAGACATTTTATCTATTTTATAACTTTGGCCACATTCAAAGTGATCTGGAAAAAGAAAGTTATAGCCGCAAACGGGAAAAGAAAAATTTCAAATTTTCTAGAATGCTGGGAAAATCTTTCAAGATTTTTTTTATGAAAATTCAAAAGATAGTCAAATTCAAATTTCTTCCAAAAGTATGAAATAGTAGTAATTATTTTGTTATGCGCCATACACGTTCTGTGTGTTGGTAAGAAGTTCTTATAATTGAAGGTATGTAAAAAAATGTTTCTATAACTTAAATAGGCAATGAAAACATATCTGCAAGAAAAGACCATAAAGGTGGAGCAGTCATGACTTATATTTGAAAAATGTCATATTTAAAGATTGTTCGTGTACAGAAACATGACAAACATAATGCTATATAAATATTCATTTAGAAATTTTTGGAAGTCAAATTACAAGACAAACAAAATATACGTATAAGAACATTTTTCTTCCTTCTGTCTTTGGTATAAAATGTGTTTACTTTAAGACAATCTATTAGCTAAATAACATTAACGCATTCGAAAACATATATTATAGGTAAACGTATAATATCTAAAAAAATTCTTAAAGGCCTTTTTTGCCCCAGAAATGCTTTTATCTTAATAATCTCTCAAAAACCTGATATTTTGAGTTCTGTTATAGTTTCCAAAATATTCCACATTGGTCAGTAACCTAAACCATCTTATGCTTTTGTTTCATATTGGCAATGAGAACAATCAATTTTTTAAACTCATATGTGTCTGTTATAAAGATAAATAATTGGTTTCTGAGACAGAATGTACCTTACGTTAAAGAAACTTAAGAACATATAACACATTTTATTTCTTACGAATTTGTTGAGATGAAATTGTATGATCACAGTTGTTTCTATCCGAAAATACACATCCGAAATTACTTTCAAATCATGATCAGTTTTGCTTGTTGTTTAATCACATGCATTAAATTTACAGAACTTAGTCCAGTAAGTTAGAACAGTTTATTTATCAAGAGATAGTAAATTTGTGGAGATAGAACAGGATGGTTTCGTTGTAATTTATTCATGAAGATCTGAAGCACTAATATAACATGCCAAGGAGATAGAACAGTCCATTACGGACAAAATTTGGTATTTAACTTGTTTTTGGAAAATTTGGAGATAGATAGAACATTACAGTTTTCAAGCGACGAAATTTTAGATTAAAATCAAACATCTTCTGCTTAAGATGTAGAAAATATCCATTATAGATCTCGGTAAAACCTTTCCTTACTGCAGGCTATAACAACAAAAAAGCCATTGCTAGAAGCATTTGTTGACCAGCGCCCTCAACCGTGGTCTTGTAAGTGATGAGAAACTGATTTATGCCATGACAAAAAAAGAGCAAGAACAGAACAATATGAAGGTCACTATACCCTTCCTTTCCAGTTACAGCCTCTGATTAGCTGCCTCGCTTAGCAAATCCCAACGTCGTTTTTGCCCTTTGCATAAAAATGACGCCTAACACAAGTCTTTGTTATTTTCTTGTGTTTCATCATAACTTAACGTGAGATATAATCAAAGAAAGAATGCTTTAAAAACAAAATGTATGACGATAATACAAAGACAACAGCTTAAATATTTTAGTGTAACAAAATGTTATTGTATGTAGTATCGCGAGATCATTTAGATCCCTTAAAATAGTTTTATGTGTATTATGTTTATGTAAAAGAAAATAATTTTTGTCGTTTTCATTTGTTCTCTTTCAATTTTCATTTTGGAATATGGAAGTTATATCCTAACGTTGTTAAATGCTTAACGCACATACAAGCACATTGGTATAAAAGACTCGAAAACTCGTCATCTAAAGTCGGCGGAAAATGGACACGAGGTATCTTATATGGCTATACATTGATCTCATTGTAAATTTATCTATATTTTATATGTATAGATGCGACAACGAATGAGAAAGAAAAATGCCATTTATTGTTATATTCAATACAACTAGACAGTAGAAATAATTTCTGCAGTAATATATTTTTAATGATATAGTTGAGTTTGGATTGTGACGGTAGATGTGGGCAATGATTCGATGTAAAGATCTGATTTATTGGGCCTTAAGTTGTACCCAATTTGAAATGAATATATGATGAATAAATAATACTTACTAAAATTAATAAACTGACTAATAACTACATGTAAAATATGAAAAGGAATTCCATGCGTATAAATGTAAAAACAGAAATGAAATAAATGTAGACTGACTTTGATTCTGCTTGAAAGATGATTGTAATAAATTGGACATTTCCAGACATAATTTGGATTTTGATGAGGTTTATTAGCATTATTACATTGATTATTCAAACCATTACTCAATCTGAAGAAAAGAAAGAAATTTCCAAACAAAATGTCTATATATTATTATTACATTGTGAACGTCATTCGAAGGCTCTGTAGAAAGGTCGGACATTTTGTTTTCTAATTTTAAAAGTCACATCCTTAATAGAATCCACATAGGGTGATATAAATTGTAAACATAAGATAATTCCATAACTGAGCTTTGATTAATCGGATTCATGAATGAAACAACGTTGAATAATTATCTCGATAATGGCTTCTGTTTGATATACCCAAGCAATATAATTAATGTGTTCTTTTATGCGTGCTCCCTTCTCTCAAAGTACGATGATGAAAACGCGATAGTACGATGATAAAAAACATAAAAAACACGATAGTACGATGATGAAAACGCGATAGTATGATGATGAAAACGCGACAGTACGATGATGAAAACGCGATTGTACAATGATGAAAACGCGAATGTACGATAGTGAAAACGCGATAGTACGATGAGGTTAACACGACAGTACGATGATGAAAACGCGACAGTACGATGATGAAAACGCGAAAGTACGATGGTGAAAACGCGATAGTACGATGATGAAAGCACGAAAGTACGACGATGAAAACGCGATAGTACGATAATGAAAACGCGATAGTACGATGATGAAAACACAACAGTACGATGATGAAAACGCAATATTACGATGGTGAAAACACGACAGTACGATACTACGATGATGAAAACGCAAATTACGAAACTACGATGGTGAAAACGCGACAGTACGATGATGAACACACGATAGTTTATCACCTTTTCATTATCGTAGTATCGTACTATCGCGTTTTAATCATCGTAATATCGCGTTTTCATCATCGTACTTTCGCGTTTTCATCATCGTAGCTTCGTAATCTCGCGTTTTTATCATCGTTCTATCGACTTTCGCGTTTCAGATCAACACATTCATAGGCGATGGCCCTAACGGCATTCCGTAATTATTGTGGTATATTAATCCATCTGATCAATCATGAGAGAAGTTTACGGATTCCTATCATCAAAATGTCTTATGAACCTGACCGGCTTTGAAACTTCCAGCTGATCAGAAGATGTGTAATAAGATCCGTGGCACAAGTAGTGGTTTTCATGCATGTTTACACATTCCTGGTGAGCACCCAATGTCTATTCTAGGATTTGTAAAACGGGGGATTTTTATCGAAAAGTGAGTTTTTTTTACATTTGTTGATTTTTTCCTTCTTCTCTATGTAAAAATATTCCCCTGCCTAGGAAAAAACTAAAGGCGAATTCTCAAAAGTAGGAGTGAATCCCCCTACCCCATCCCCTCCTAGAATAGACACTGGCATCAACCACACACTTCATGTAGTAATAACAAACGTGTAATTGAAAGATATATTGATATACACTGTAAAAAAATGTTTTTAAACATCGTAAAAACGTTTGAAAAATATTGAATAACGTTTAATTTGTGCATGCAGCAATTTCTCAACATTGGTTTTTCTAAATTTTTTTTAATTATAATGTGTACCTTGCTTTCAAGTTCATGTTCAATATTCATTGTAATTGTATTTTTTAAGTTCACGATTATAAGTATATTGTATTTATTTCCTTGCGTAAACGTTTCTCTTTGTTCTATTATTGAGGATTATTGAGAAAATAGGTGTACCACCATTCACAAAGGGTGTGTTGAAGTAAATGATAATAAAATACTATAAGCTAAGTTTTTACTGTTTAGGCGGATAACTCTTTCAGCCATATTTCGTTTTAACAGTTTTAACAAATTATTTGTTTTGACATTTTTTAATCTCCCTTTAAACCTTAAAACAGCGTTTGAGTATTTTGATTCAATACTCAATTATTTTGGTATAATAAACCACTGAAATATATACTGTGCTCATCTTTGTATATTGCAGATCTATTTTTTAGAAATCTTTGAAATTCTGACAGAAATTGTCTAAATTAAATTTTAATAATACAATGAATGCATAATGCATGTTTACGAAGCTGTATTATCTAATACTGGACAAAACAATTTTTTTCCAAAAAAAAAAAAAAACCTTTCAGGTTTTTGAAATGAGACGATCTACACATACTGTATTTACCTATAATCTGGAGAAAATATTTTATGTTTGTATTAAAAAGATGTTTATATTAATTTGAAAAAAAACCAAACGCATTTCTTTAGCTTTCTACGTTTTGTCTTCTTCAGAAGAAAATGACGTTTATAGAATAAATAACAAATGACGCAGCGTCCGTTTTACTTTACGCTAAACGTCACGTGAAGGTAACGACGAAATAAAAAAATTGTCAAATGAGAACAGAATATTTCAATAAAAAATCTCTTCATGAACACAGCAATATACAATACAGTATACATAAATATGGATCTACACATATGGTACAAATATTGTTTAGTGCCCCAACTTTAGCGGGGGGGGGGGGGCAATTATACTTACCCGTGTCAGTCCGTCCGTCTATTCGTACGTTTTCTTTAGTTTCGCACGTAGCTCAAAAGTATTTGACCTAGAGTTATATAACCTTACAGGAATGTTGTTCAGCATGTGTTGTTGTGCACTTGGATATTTTCGTTTGGATATATTTAGCATTTTTAGAGTTATTGCCCTTGACTTAGAAAAATGCGCAATTTTCAATTTGTGTCGCACGAAACTCAAAAAGAATTTGACCTAAAGTCATGAAACCTTACAGGAATGTTGATCAGCATGTGAAGTTGTGCACCTGCATATTTTCGTGAGGATATATTTAGTATTTTCATTTTTAGAGTTATTGCCCTTACCTAAGTAAAAAATACAAATTTCAACTTGTGTCGCACATAACTCAAAAGTATTTGACCAAGATTCATGAACATTTACAGGAATGATGATCAGCATGTGTAGTTGTCCACCTTGGTTTTTTCGTGTGGATTTTTTTTCAGAGTTATTGACCTTGACTGAATTACAATTTGCAATTTTCAACTTGTGTCGCACATAGCTCAAACAGTATTTGACCCATGGTCATGAAACTTTACAGGAATGTTGATAAGCATGTGATGGTTTGCATGAGGGGTTTCGTTTGTGAATTGATATGTTTTGTCAGAGTTATTGCCCTTGAATAAGTGAAAAAGTACAATTTTCGATTTGTGTCATGCGTACCTAAAAATGTATTTAATCTACAGTCATGAACTTTAACAGGAATGTTGATCAGCATATGAAGTTGTGCTACCTTGACTAAGCTTGTGTATTTATCCAGTATTTGTAGAATTATTGCCCTTGAAATAGTTAAAACCGTTTCATTATTTTGTGTTATTTGTTCCTTGAGTGGTTGAGTTAAAATCAATCAAACAACTTTGCAGGAATAATGATCTACATCAATTTGAAGCAATGCACCTGGGATGTTGTATGTGGATTTTTTCCAGTTTTTTGTTTGAGTTATTGTCCTTGAATTTACAATATTCAATTTGCTCATACATAGCTCAAAAGGTATATATATGACCTGTATGCCTGAAAATTTACAAGAATGTCGGTCAGTATTTGTATTTATGCACCTTGTTGTTCGCTTATGGATATAATTACTCAGTGTTTGTAAAGTTCTTTCCCTTTACTTAGAAAAAAATGATTTTGGTTTTCAACCTGTTGCACATGTAGCCCAAAACATATTTGACCTAGAGTCATAAGATTGACAAAACAGTGGAGTGTAGGGGCACCCGTGTCCTATGGACACATTTCTAGTTTTAAATAGAAAACAACATTTGTATGAGGACACACACTAGCACTATATGTATACTGGTATATTATATTTGAAACATGACAAATTATACACTGTACGAGTACAAGATATTATGCATTCATGCAGATAGGAGATATGCTGTTAAGCATATAAATCCAGTACGATACTTTTAAAAGCGTTCCATATTAAAGGAGACAATCCATATAATATATAAGCATAAATTAAAACTCGTTTAGACAATGGTTGCTTTTATAAAAAGTGTGTATTGACATAAGTACAAAATAAAGGATCGGAAAAAGTGTTGATATCCAACATATGTCTATCCATGCGTTTAGATACTTGTTGCTTCGTTTACTTCTGTGACATGATATAAAAAAAATTTCGTGGAACAATCACCATTACTATTACCAGATAGTTCTTCATCCATATTTATTACTTCTTTATGTATTTCTTTCAATGATAGAGCTGCAATGTATACATCTATTTCCATACTAGTATTTCTTAATACATTTCTTTCAATAATAGAGCTACAATATGTACAACTACTTCTATCACATCTGAATAAACATTTCTCATTTTTGTAAAATAGAGAATCTACATAACATTTGAATTAATTAGAGTGTCTTTGAGATTTTTTGGTATTTTAAATGCAATCAAAGCTTTACTTTCACAGGCTTAAAAACTGAAGAAGATTTGTTTGAAAATTTAAGTAAATCCCAATACTTTTGGATGATATTGCTAATATTAGATAAAATGTGTTATATTCAACAACAAAGATAATTCCACTGTCGTACGTACACTTTGCATCATCTCGTTTTAGACATAAAACCTTCCTACATTAATTCTTTATGTCATTATTGAAAGTAACATGGTCCGAAATGTTCTGACTAAAACATTTCACTTGTTGGTACGGAATACCATTTCTACAAAACACTATGTGACAGGATGAGTATTCTAAATACTAATGATTATCTTTCTCTTTAATACGTATATGTGTGTACTAAATTGCTTTCGTCTTATGTAACATTTACATCTAAATATAATAGGTGAATGAGATTTAGAAATTTTTGCTGCACATTTTATAGATGGATGTGATTTATTCAAACTATCAATAAAAGCATTCGACTCAGCAAGGAAAAGACTCTATATTATAAAGATATCGTCATGCAAACGGAGCCACAAGCTGAAAGTTAAAGAACGTTTGCTTTAAAATCATTTTCTTATTTACTTAGAAAAAATCGAAGCATAAGAACATGCCATAGAACTTCACATTGCTGTACCTACAATTTTTTGTAGATAATGTTTACCGGTAAACTGAAAGTTATTATTTTCTAGGACTTAGGAAAGAGGTTTACATTTATCTTTATATGAAAGTTTTCGTGCGTGGATTTTTCTCAAGAAAGTGTTTACAAGCTTCTACTTTCTCTGTATGTGGAATGTTCGTATATAAATGTGAAACATGTATACTTACGAGGTACCGTACACCCGACCCAAAAGAAGAGGTTTTAAGTTTAGCAATAATAAATAATTTCCTAATAAAGGAAAGTAGAAGTTATGTGAATGACTTTAAAATGGTATAAAAATATGTACTACACATTTTCTTTTCTTGATTTACCACCGGAAACAATCGGGTGTCCATGATAACCTTTAGGATACAGTTCACTATACCGTTTATGCCTTTTTGAAGCATATAAAAGCCAGGACGAACACAAATATTGAATTCATCCAACATATATTACCGTTTCCCTTACTTAAAGCACCAATATATTTTAAAATATAACCATGTATGGAAGATGAAGGGTCATGATTAAATTTAGTATAATACTGGGGATTATTATGTTGTCTATTATCCTCTGCCATGTATTCTCCCTTGTTCATTCATTATCACTATATTACTTCATTTATCGGCCTTTTTATCCCCGGTCATTTATCGGCTTTTTTATCACCAGTCATTTATCGGCCTTTTTATCACCAGTCATTTATCGGCCCTTTTATCACCAGTCATTTATCGGCCCTTTTATCACCAGTCATTTATCGGAGTTTTATCACCATGCTTTTATTGTTCGATACACTTTTTAATTATTAAAGTTCAGGTTTTGATTGCTCAAGACATTAACAATTAATCATTTATTGCCCTCATAACGTTAACTGGAAAAGGACACTTGATTAATACCAACAAAGCTAAATTACAAAAACATATGATCTTTTGATCAAATGACATGAAACTAATTACACCAATAACTGTTATAAATTTTCACGTTTTAAATAAAACAAAATTAATATCTTAATTATAATACTTATCGCGTAGTAATTTACTCAAATGAAAATAAGTGATAGATAGAGCATCGAAACACGAGGCTATCTGATTTGTACGAGGGGGCGTAGCCCCCGAGTATTATTTAGATTACCGAGTGTTTTGATTTACTTTCTCTTTTGCATCATAGTCAAACATAAAAACATGCTCCCTTTTGTCACAATATGAAACCCCGGAGAAAAGTAACCAATGAACGAGCATCTAAATATGATATTTCTGTAGCTTTCCCCTTCTCTGCCGTCACAATAAGTAAACCCCAGCAAAAATGAGCCAATCAATGGGCATGCTCGTGAGTGCGGGTAACTTATACCGTTAACGCACGGTGCATGCATATGTAAACGATTTAACTCAGACACATTTTCTAAAGAAAGGTCCACAAACTATAAATAACCCTAAACTCTTTACTCAAAACATTTTAATTGTAAGATAATATGTCATATGTAATATAATTCTTTGTATGACGGTTTTAAGACTACATCATAAAACAACGCTTCATTTATAAAGCGTGCGTTAAGAATATTTTTCTAAATCCGAGGATGCAAAGTTAGGCAACCTACATTATAGTGGGGTCATTTCAAGATGAACGATAAGCACCCTAAATATTTAGTAATTAATGTAGGTTTAAAAATTGTTAAACATTTCATTGAACATAAGCAGTGATATTAAAAATACAAGACAATAAAATTGGTTGAAAGAAATGACTTTCGCCTTTGAAATTGTCAGCGTAAATAATCATATTTGCGTTGAGAAAATCCCCATGGTTTCGACTAGATAGATTAGTCAATAGAGTTAAGCGAATTGAATTCTATTTTAAGACTACATCTGTCCAGTATGTCAGCCTTAACCTAGAGTATATTCGGTTGAAAAATCTTTACAATTTATTTTTGTCGTTTTGTAAGGATGCCCATATCAGTTACAATGTAGCACATATTTATTGCTATCTGAGCTGGCAAAAAAAGTTTAGATATCTTTTTAGATAATACTCTGAAAAATCTCCGCATTGAAATTTAAATTGTATGTCATAGTTTAACAATAATGGCAAGGTTTCCGAAGATGTTAAGATTAAGTACATTTGGTATGGCTACTATTACATTTTTTTTTTTTTATATTTATTTGTATTTAATTACCAGTGACATAGTGCTAGTAGCTACGGCGCATTTTTATCGAATTAACGCAGGTTTTAATACTCGTATATCTTTCATTTCGTAAATTAGCGACATTTTTATTATAAAACTAGACCTTTCTTTTATCACTAAGGTAGTTCCCTTCAAGGTCCGATCAGTTGCAAGAAAGCAAATAATCAGAAAAAAAAATTTTGCAAGTGTATGAATCCACAATGATATTATGATTACCGACCAATATTTAAATCAGGACATGTAAGCCTTTAAATGCCACTTGTTCACAAAATTCAAAAGGAATTGTTTTATTTTTCAAGATCAATGCTTTATTAGTCCCCTATTCGGGTTAAGCGGAGGGGACCTCCGTCTGTCTGTCAGTCCGTCCGTTCGCAAAAATGGATCCCGTGATAAAACAAAAGTGCTAAACATATCGTTATGAAGCTGGATATATGAGTAGATAGAAGTGTGGATATTATGCACGTCCTTTTCTTTAATATGTTCAAAACTATGGTTGCTAGATAAATAAAAAAAGTGACGAAACATTGTAAATGAAACTTGAAAGATCGAAAGATGACAGTGTGGAAATTATGCACACTAGTTTAAACTCGACTACAGGTAGTATACTGAAAGCTCTCCTGCTTAACCCGCATTGCTAACCGCGTCCAGATTTATGATACAGTAGTAAATTCTTTTCAACTATAAATTCTTTGTTTTTTAGGTATTTACTTCAATCAATTAAGATATCATGTCCATGAAAAAACTGATTAACAATCTTTGGTAAAGAAAATCCTTTGTGTAAGGATTCATGGCTGCCAATAATATGATTGTATATGAACAAAGTACTCTTTCTTATATAGAAGTGATGAAAAAACACATTTAATACGAGATTATATACAAATGCTAGCAATGAAAATGTTTTTCATTATATAATTATATTTTTCTTTATTTCTTACAGCTGAAGATTTAGCAAACGCTTTGACCTTCAAAATAGTATTGGTTCAGATGACACGAAATGATGAGCTATAGCATCCAGATCTGGAGTATTGGTTCTTGTCCTATTTCTAAAAAAGGGAACGTTTTGAAGAAATATTTTACGAATTACATAAGTGAGAGACGTTCCGCTATTGAATACATCTCAAACAACTGTGGCATAAAAATACAGCAGATGCTATAGAAATATGGTACATTTCTCAACATATACACGTCCTGAAACAGATATATTTTAAACTATTATCTCAGATCCTGTATGATACTGAGCAAACAATAATATTCAAACTTGTTTTGCGGTTTTCAACCTGTCGCTTGTTGCCTTAGTGTAGAAATGAATGAGCCGAGAAAGATTTTCAAAAAAATATTTTCTGCGTATGAATTATTGCAATTATTTTCATAAGATAAGTTGAAATATTAAATTCAGGAAGTTTACATTCAGAGCAAAACATTATCGGTCGGTGTTTTATCATCGGCTGAATTTGAAACAAGTTGGGCGACCTACATTTATGTGGATTATTTCAAGATGCATAGAAACCACAGCATATATTTAGTAATTACTGTAATTTAACAGTATTTTTTTTTGTAATTAACATTTCCTGAAAAAATACATATAGATATGAAAAGATATTTAATATATTTGAAAAGTACATATATAATAATCACTTCCTGTTTCGAAATTTTGATTTTCGCCGAAAGTTAAATTCTTATCTATGTTAGGAAGGTCCAAGGAGTTTTGAGGGTTTAAATTAATAAATATAATTAGATGAAATGAATCACCGACCTTTTCTTTATTTAGACTTCCTCTACGAATCTGCAGTCAAGCCTTATTGACTACCTTGTGGTTGTGTAGGCGGATGATAATGTTAAGGTGATTAAATACATTAAGTATTTCATTTAGAAACCGCCATGCCTTATATTCCGTTGTAATACGAGATATAACATGGTCACATAATCATATCAAATCATGTAATAAGGATGCTTACATCTTATATACATTTTCTTTCCTTTGGCAAGGCTGTACGCTTCTATATTTATTTTGTAAACAAAGTATTTCATAAATCATTTTATCATCTTAACTCGTTATTTAATTCATAAAAATATATACAATCTAGAAAAATCCAATGTACATACATATTTAAAAGTGTTATTGGGGTATCAATAAATTACATTTTTGATTTCATTTTATTATTATATGATGAAGCAATAATATTATTAAAACTTTTTTCTTATACTTAAATGTAGCCAAAATATATACACCTTATAGGATAAAGTTTTTAAACTGTTTATGATGATATATGGGTTTAAAAACCAAATACTTTTGTAAATATTTATGTCTTACTTGTTCAAATGACAAGCGTTTTGTAAAATTTGTAAAAATAAGAAATTTGAAACGTAGTCAGGTATTTGCTATTTTTGTGTTGTAAGGTAAACATTCCATTTCCCTTTGATAACTTTATGAACAGGTGTACGATGTATGTTTTAAAGTTGTGTTGCTTTTGTGTGTTTAAATCTACAAACCTCCAAAATAAAACCTCAGATTTTTTATTATTATATTTGTTTATGTACAGTTTAAAACCAGGCAGTGGATATTGAATTTCAAGAAACCTACTATAGTTCAAGCCTTTAGTTTAGCTATATTAACTATTTTTCGTATATTTGTGGCTAGTTATTTTGTATCTAAATAGATAGGTCCTTTTTAATTTTTTTTTCAAATTGTGCTTATGATATTACAATTAGATAACAATAAGTAAACGTTTAAAGTTATTGACAGATAACTCAAAACTAAAGTATGTGAGACCCACTCTCTATACGTTTAAAATGTTTTTGTTATCATACCTTAAGATAATTTGCAATTTTTTAAAATCGGTACTTGACTTCCAAAAATGAAACATGCTACGGTTTTTATTCAAAGCACTTCTACTTAATGAAATAGATTTACATAAAAAATGTCTTATTGCTATGTTATTGAAATCTATAGTTTCAGAGTTAGGTCCAGATGTAAAAGAGGAAATAACTTTAAGATTAGACTAGGCAGCACTACGGTTCTTTTGCAATGCACCTTTACTCAATACACAGTTTCTTGTTGATATCTCTTATAGTTTTAGAGGTATTCATATTCCTGTTACAAATTCTTGTTTATTCAGACAATTCCTTGGATTAGTATATTAACATTGTAATTTCATCAATATAGGTAGGCAAAATGAATGACTGACTTATTCTATTTTTAAACTACACATGTTTTGCACAGACAGCCTTAATTATCACTTAAATTGTTAAAAATGTGGTTATAGGTGGTATACTATAGTACTTTCTGAAATGACCTCAGTAACGAAACGTCTATGCAATAAATGTACATGTTTTCAATATAAAAAGAAACAGTACCTTGATTGCTTTTATCAATTAAAATAAACTATATTTCAGAACGCACTAAATGGATTACAAATATATATCAGAAATAGTGGAAGCAGAGATGCCGATAACTACACAAACACAGGTGCCAAAAATTAGGTTAGGTATATTGTCCAATCAAATGCATAAGAAAAGTCACAGATGCTAAAATAGAATAAAAAAATAGATCTTTAATCATCCTCTTCTAGAAAACTGCAATGCTCCGAGCCGAGATATTTTGCATGTAGACAGATCATTAAGTTTATGCTCAGTTTTCCGCAGAATAAACTATGTTTTTTATATCATTCGTTAAATAAAACGAGGATGCTAGTATAAGTGTTCAAGATGTGACATCTGAGTTCAGAACTTAAAATAATTAACGAATTGTTTCGAATGACACTGGAATATTGTGTCCAATATTTAATGTCATGAGATATTTATATGCCTTCTGTTTCAATATGCATATACTTAAAGCTGCACGCCTCCAGATGATCCAAAATATTTCAAGAAAATCAATGTTGAGAAAAATGCGCTTAACTTCTAAGAAAGGTAAAAACATTTAAGATTAAGTTTCATTTTACATTTAATGTGCTGTTTAAAAATGATTTTGCAGTATTTTGTAACCATATTTCTAACGCAGTAAGGTTACTGTTTGCATATGTTGTCTACTTGTTGGTAATGTTCGTGGATTGTCAGTGCCGTTTGCAATATGTAAACTACTTTATTTATTTTACTCACACTGTTTTTACTTTTAAACACATTTCAAAAAGATTATGACAATTAAAAGGAATCTGGAGGCGTGCTGCTTTAAACTGGATTTTAAATTTAACATAACATACTTGCATGTTATAATTTTTCTATTAACTTTCAAGAGAGAAAGCACTTTATGGCTAATATCATTCATTATGTTTTGGTATAGCAGAGGTGAACGTGCATTAAAATGTCCAGTGGAGTTGACAATTCGTAAGCTATTTTTTTAAGTATTTAATTGAATTTGAAATAATCTATGTCACTCATGTTTACTCTGAGTAAATGTCTACTCTCAAACTTAATTCTCTTCTTTTCGCTTGGAATGATCGCGGGGCGAAATGGCGCAAATCAGCCACATTGCGTTCGTGTTTATTGACACATGTATAGATTTATTGTTAACGACTTAATAAAACTGAGTCAATTAACATTGTAGTTTTGTAAAGTTTACAGAATTTTATATACACTCAATTTGTTTAGTTATATATTTATTGTCAGTTTAAAAATGGTCCCCGATATTTCTTCATCTTAGTGTTAAAAGACTCATTGCTATTTTGGTATAATTAAATCCGATATATTTAAATGTGTTGAAATCTGCTAGTGTATTTTCTAGGTAAGTGCGATATTGCATGTCATTGCCATCGATTCCTCAATTGTAGTTGTAGTCAGAACGCGTGATTCCAGAGCATTTCACCATGTTAGTGAATGCGCGATAAACGTAAAAGTATGTGACGAAATATAGATTTATCGGTTATGCACAATTGCATCTCACTTCATTGGCTTGAATACTAAACTTTTTACGCACAAGCACACACAAACACACATATACAGTAACAGCAGGTAAAGTCGCCTTAATGCGCAACTGTCACATTCCCTTGATTACATCTCTTTATATTGGCAAAGTATTGTCCTAAATTCGTCCATGACATTGACCACGTGATATCCTATATTATGACATGCATTTGCTGCAATGTTTGGGCCACCTCCAAATTTAGGATATTTATACTTTTTAGTTCGACTTTTTTTCTAAGACAAAAAAAGTATTATTGCGGTCATGTCGACGGATCCGTTGACGTTGCCGCCCGCAAACTTTAACCTTGATCTAACCTTGTAAGTTATAAGTGCATTGTCTTTATACTTGTCCACAGTAACCCATTAGATAAGTTCATCAAGTAGACCAAAACTAAACTTGACATTCAGTCATAAATGATCTTGACCTTAAATATTGCTCTTAGTTTTTATTTTGGAACGGACTGTCTTTTAATTTGATCACAATAACCTTAAGGTATAGACTCTCAATGTCAAATTATCATTATTATTATAATTATTATTTGCTGTAACTTTTTATTTCTTTGTTATTGTTGAATGGATTGATTTTAAATAAAGAAACACCATTTGTTAGGATAAAACCTTCATGTATATCAAATTCAAAACTGATATTGTCTCATTTATTAGCTCGAATATACGAAGACGTGCCCTACTCACTCCGGCGTCGGCGTTTTGGTACAATAAAATATTTTTATTTTTATACTATAACTAAATGATATCTTAAGGTATAAATCTCAAATATAAGTTCCTTATCATCAACAACATCTTATGACACAAAGGTCAAAACTGTAGAAGCACTATCTTCAAAATAATGTCCCGGGAACTTGAAAATAGTATTTTTACTCTTACTTCTACATTTCTTAAGTGATTATATTCATTTTTTAGTATGAACACATCATATGTTACACTGTGTTCAACTCTAGTGGCAATAGTTTCAGAATTATTTCCTCATAAACCTGTAAGTTTCCTTTTTTTTTTTTACTATAACTACTTTTATTTCTTTTGATAGCTACTTCAAACATTATATATATGTTCCTTATCAAGAACCACGAGATGTATGACAAGATTCATAATACTTCCTCACATTGTTTTAAAATAATCCCCATTAATCTTAGAATTTCTGTTACAAAATGCTGTTTGTTTACTATAACGTCTTAATTTCTTATGGTTCCTTATTCATTAGTATTTATTTTAATATATTAATACCCTCATCACGTCTCTTCAGACGTGTGAAAAACACAAAATAGACGATAATTGCTCAATAGCGCGTGTCATAATGATGATCATATTTAGCTATTTTCATAAAAGTTAATCTATTGAGAATGTTGATTGACTTATGTTCAAAATGAGTAAATTTTACGTTCTTTATAAATATTCGAACACCGTATCAATTCATTATAACTTCAAGTGGAAGTACAGAAACGCTATCGTTGCAATATTGTTTGACAACATCACCACCAAATCAATCAGCGGTCGAACAACATCGAGAAAGATAAATAACTCGGGAGGATATCCGGATTAACCAACCTGTAAACAATGTTTTCACTATTTTGGTGTATTACTGAGTAAACCTCATTATGTGTTTTTTTTTTATCACAGAAACCCGTATTTCCGCTGGTAAACAACCACTCATGCTACTTTGTTAAGTATTGACTAGGCCTATGAAAACAAGACATGGGGAAATCACAGTTTATTTGACATAAGGTATGCACATGTATTTTGTAAAAATCGGTTTCTCTTTATTCAAACCCTAATATGTTTATCTCGACATTTCGTTATCTCGATATTTTTTGGACGGTCCCGATGACTTCGAGATGACAAGAGTCGACTGTACTTGTAAGTATTTATTTTAATATATTATTACCCACATCACGTGTGACAAGATTCATAATTCTAGCATGTATATTTTTTCAATTATACCCCACACCTTGAATTTGGATTTTTTTATGATAGAAATTCTTAGTTTTTGTTCCAATTTTATTTTCCAAAGGATTTACTTTAAACGTTAAAGTTTTATAACAACTCAAGGACAAGGTTCATAACTTTAGCGTCAATATTTTTCAAATTATCTTCCAGTGAAAATTTCCTTAATTTTTTTCTGTATTTCTTTTTTTGTTTCCAGATGTCTTTTAAACTTTTATTGACATGATCACATGCATATAATTTGGTTCAAGATATTGAACATTTGAATGCTTTCTTGAGACTGATAAAGAAATATATTTATATCATAAATGTTTTTCCCCATAGTTTTGTCTTCCTTTTCTGCGTCCAGTATTTAATAAGTAGAGCGTGGCTGTCTTCTCCGACAGCTCTTGTGATCTTGACCTTTGAAGTTAAAGTATTAGATTTCCACTGATTTTTATCTCAACATTCTCGCTTTTATACATTTACCCTAATGTATATTTTGTTTTTATTATAAATTCCATTCTATACTGAAACAAAATTAATTAATAGATATATAGCGTATTATTTTTTCTACAATGAGGCGGTGGGGATGTAATTTTATTTCAAACTTTTTAGGTATCAGAACTATGTTTTCAATCTTCCTTTTTTTCGGCATACAAAATCTTAAGCTATTTGCTCATGTTTAAAGAAACTTTGCCATCTTAGGCGCCATCCCCTTTTCGCAAGTTCGTCAAGGGTTACAGAGTGGTACCCACCAGTCTTCTTTATTAAACCCTCTCATCTAGCATAAAAAATAATATTTTTTGCTATTCAATTTAAGGTTATATTTTCCCAAGATCTACCGGACTAATAAAGCATCAATTTTAAGTGAAAAAATATAACCTATATATATCGGATGCATTTTAAAGAGTATAGTGGAGGAAAAATTGTAAAAAAAGTCCAATACTTGTATTTTGCGCACTTTTTTGGAAGATCTAAACGATGATACAAGATTTTAGGTGTGGTGTGGAGACTATAGTTTATTGTTACAATAACACAATTGTATTGTAACTTTTTTATCGTCATACAGATCCTTTGCAAATCATTATTTTTTTCCTTGATTTTATCTCATGTTAAGGTATGTTGAAACAAAAAAAATATAAAGGAACAAAAAACCTTGTAAAAACGTCTTAGTTATAGACATCTGGCCATGTCATCTTTTGCATTTTGTTCACGTTAGATTTAATCCTTATTCTTTTTGCATTCATAGTTATACATAAATATTATCGTATCGTAGTTAAGGTAGAACGCGACACTTTACAAACTTTAGAGTAGCGTCTTGAAAATAGGCATGTAAAACGTTGATCATATTTAAGTTTTAATTAGATTCCGTTGATTTTATTCCAATAGTTTCAGTCATTTTTTGACAAATGCCGTCAAAGTTGACCACTAAAGCCCGTTTGAGGAATACGATGTCGTTGCTTATCTTTGGCAACTGTTACAGGTATCACATCGCTATCGGCAGAAAAATATCTTTAATTGTACAGTTTTCGACGGTAATTGTTTTTTTTTCCTTTTTGCTTATAAAACATTTATCGTTTTGCGCCGAAAGAAGTTTGAAAAATAGAAAAGAAATTGGTAAGTTTGTGTAAAATTTGACGTTCAGTTTAGCTACCATGAGCTTATAAAATAAATCCTTTAGATGACTTTAAAATGTATACTCAGTCTAAATGACTAAACACACAGGGGTTAACCGACTCAGCGTGAATTTATCATAAATTTACCTTTGCATAAAAGTCACGCTTTCACAGGGTATTTCTTATATTTTGTCAGTAAAAATATCGTCTATGTCAAAATCCCGCTTTGCTTTTATAACCACTGCGGAAAATATATGGATATACCGAAGTGTACTTGGTTCCGTACATTACAAACTCACGGGTAAACATTTTTTGATATTCAAAAAACGTAGTTGTACGGGACCGTATATCATGAAAAACGTATATGTCTAATATACCGTGATCCGTACGCTTGTTATAGACAAGAATGTTATTAAACAAAATCCGTACATTTACTTAAATACCATTTTTGTTATATTACGAAATTTCGTATTCTTGCAAATACGGATGTTGTATGTAAAAATAGAGATTTAATATAAAGTTCAGAATTATCCCACTTTCTATTAGAGGAAATGGTCAAGTCTGACATTTGGCACAATAACTGAGTTTGACATTTGCTAAAAGAAGCCAAGATACACCCCTGTGTCTTTTTGTTAGTGATACAATGTCAAAGAGGAGAAAAAAATATCAATTAGATCAGATAAATATATTGACATGTTCAAACTTTTGACAACGAAATAACATGGGGAAATTATTATGAACAACTGCCTTCGAAAGGTTGTCCAATGGGTACCCGTCCTTAGTTGACTGGGTCACAGCTTTGTTATTTCAATATTCGTGTCAATTTTAGTTAGTTTTATTTAACGAGGGCTACGATCTGTGAACCTCACTGCCTTGTTGATATTTTATGTTAATCCACTTTTTTCCTGTTTATTTTTTTCCAGTACATGTGCTTTGGCATATCTAAAATCACGATACGCTTTCGTATATGACTTAATTGACGGCATAAATCAAACTACATGTAACTGATTAAATAGTGCTAGCAAAAGTGTACGCAACCGAATTTGATTCTCGGAAACGATGAAAATGTATATCTAATTATCTATGTGGGTTTACAACGTAAATCCCTTACACGGTCCCGTAATTAACAGCTTGAAGATGGAAAAAATAGCATTTTGTCAATAACCACTAAGCACAAACAAGGCATTATGATAATTGAAATAATGAAATATGTATTAAAATATCTACATGGCATCTGTAGCAGTTAAATCAAAATCCCACAAATTATATTTAATTGTTGGATTCTTCTTAAACCGGCTAAATAAAACACTCGGACTTACAGTATCGTTGATGAACAGGTTAGCATAAATATGGATGCTTTAGTTTTGCCGTTTCTGGCTTAAGTTAGGGTGCCCTTTCTTTTTTTTTAGTTTAACTGGTAGCTTTCTGTATCTTGTATCGATACAAGATTAAATTACATTTCTGTAAGCTTTCGGGTAACATGTATAAGGTAGCACTCCAAAGTAATTTTCAAGTTCCCGTATTCAAGCAATACGTCTGATTATTCTGATACCAATTTACACAATCCGGAAAAACAAAACAAATTTTTTGAGCACTTATATGACACAAAAATGGCAAATCTATAATGAAATTATCCCATCTGAAATAGTTTGGCAGTCAAAAAAGATGCAATTCACTCTGTTATAGACCAAACTCAACTGTGGCCCGAGAACCAAAACAGCACAATTTGTCCGCAAAACATACGTGCGAATATATAGGCTAAAACAACGACTCTGCTTTAGCAACTCTCTATACATGCAAAATATTAAAAAGAAACTGGAGACCAACCTTGTTGATTTTTGCTACTGCTTAAAGTTTGTACCTCCCTGTAAAATGACTTGTTTTTACCTTTCAAGCTGTTTCAAAACAATGGCGGCCTTGACTGCAATTTCCAACAGCGCGTGTCACAAAAACATACTTCATGCTGAAAATGCACTTTAAAGACAACCCATCATTTAAATCCAGAATAGTCACTATATCAAAAAAAAATATCCCTGGCCATTCGAAGCTGTTGCTGATATTGTCGTGGTGTGCTAACTTAGTCTCCTAATCGGTCCATTTTTTTTAAATCTTTTCAGCGATGTGTTGTTATACCATCTACTACAAATTGATTGTATAAACAATGTTGGAAGATTTCATCGTAGTAACAAGAGCATTTTGTTTGATCGCCAGAAATTTCCTGTTGATTAAATTGATTATATATGTCAACATGACGCATCTTTTAATAGATAGGCTAAAGGCGTTATGATGAAATAGAAAGAATTGTTGACATTTATGCTGGATAATTTGAAGCGTATTCTTAACAGTTTCCTTCCATATTACTTAAATACCGTGGCAGGTGACATGTGTTTATTTATTTATCTCGTGCACACGAGATACTATTCGTGGCCACGAGTTACTAAAATAGATAAATACAGAATCCCTAAAGAAAGCCCAACACGGCAAAATTGAAAATGTTGCAGGCTCGGTTTGATTGAGCCTGTTCATGGACGGTACTGGAAAGTGCAAGTTACCGTCCACGCCCCCTAGCACCGGCTTAAGCAGAACTCAACATTTAACATGAACTGGTAAAATTTAGAATTTTGAAACATCCGCAGATGTGTTCATATGGCGGTTATCATGGAACCTTCAATGTGACACGGTAGTGCCATTCCATGAAAAGCGGCATATGGTCCCCAAGTAAAAAAATGCGTGTGCCCTAAACGAGAAAACAATGGGCGGAACTAAATAAAATGGAATTTTGAAAGGGGATCTGAGATTATGAAGCCTGCTAAGTCGTGGCCACGAGATATCTAAGTCGTGGCCACGAGATACTATGTCGTGGTCACGAGTTACTAAGTCGTGGTGACGATATAGCTAAGTCGTGGCCACGAGTTACTATATCGTGGCCACGAGTGACTTAGTTGTGGTCACGGTATAGCTAAGTCGTGGCAACGAGATACTTTGTCGTGGCCACGAGTTACTATTTCGTGGCCACGAGAAAGTTAAGTCGTAGTCACGAGATATTATGTCGTGGCCACGAGTTACTAAATCATTGCCACGAAATAGCTTTATCGTTGCCAAGAGATACTATGTCGTGGCCACGAGATACTAAGTCGTGGTCACGAAATAGCTCTGTCGTGGCCACGAGATACTATGTCGTGGCTACGAGATACTATTTTGCGGCCACGAGATAAAAAACCAATCAGATTACACCATTTATATGAATTTCCCTAATTAACTAGACATTTGCTATTGTACAAGGATGGCCCTACTTCACCAGCCTGTAAAAGTGCCATTTATACAACTTATTGACTTGTCAATAATTTTACATTTATCGTCACTGTGACCCTGATTTTAACCCAATGACCTCGAAATTAATAGATGTCTTCTTCTGATCAGGGGCAATGATTTTTCTGGGTTATATAAACCATGGCTTATCCTTTATAAATTATTCTAAGACAAGGATTTAACATGAAGTGCCATGGTTACCTTGACCCTTGACTTTTAACATTTTTATAGGCTAGCTTCTGTGCATGGGAAATGTCCCTTCCAAATGAAACAAGAAAAGCATTGATGCAAAGCATCAAAGGGCGTCCAAGCAAGAAATGCAGCAGGTGCAGATGAACTAGTAGATATATGATGACAAGATATTCTTATAAACTTTTCAATGGTTCATTGGTTTTTACCAGAATTGTATATCACTTATGAATGAACGGACGAAAGACATTGTTCATTATTTATAACTTTGATTGGCATGCTAGAAATTAGAATATTACTTGTTATTTCTTTATGATCGTGGTTATTAATAGCAACGGATATACATGTATACAATCATTTATAATCCATATGTGTAACGCATGATCAACACCATACTTGTGTAATTGTCCCTTATTATGTTATCGCTATTAGCGAGGACCCCCTCTTAAGGTATCTGTTCACACTAAGTAACAATATGACACTTGTTATATTACCATGTTGATCATGTTGAGCAGTGATCGGACAATAAACGTGTGGTACTATTCGCCGGTCATTAGTAAATCCCGGGAGAGACCGGGAATTACCGATAGGAGTACATCCCTCTATAAATAGATTTTCGGAATATTTAGGTCATCAACTCATCATTCTATTAACAGCTTTCGGAATAACATACCATAATAACCCACTGTGTACTACAAAATGATAAACAAAAATACCCCGAAGAGCGCGATTTATTGACGGAAAAGGTTATTTCATTTGAAAATGTTTGCATTGCGAAATTCTCCAGTTCGCCATTCATTGTACATATCGCGACTAATTAATAATCAAGCACCCTCATACCGATCGGAATGATCGGCTTTTATTATGAACAACTATAAAAGGCTCGAGAAGTTGCTGTCGCCCTTTCACAAAATCTGATTTCATTCCATAAGAGCGCCGCGCTTCGGCGCGGACGCCAATTAACCAGGTCTTATTTCTTCTCATGTTATCATATAAAAAAGGTTAACAGGCTGTTGTACGTACAAACTGGCCGTAGTACGTACAAACTGACCAATTTAATCACAAAATTGTCTCAACAAAGGGCTTTAGTCAAAATTATTGTCTGATATGCCTTGATGGTGACTTCCTAATATGAATCTCAAGACAAGTTCAAAGTGAATATCTAGAATAATATTGCATGTAAAATTAAGTTTTTAAGTTAAAGAAAATCATAATATATATATACCGTATAGGGTTTTTTGCTGCGGGCTCCAAAGTATGCGTTTTCCAAAATGTTGGCATGTTTTTATTTCTGCGGACTTTATTTCTGCGGCACATTCTTTGGACAAATCGTGATTTAAATTCTGCAACTCGTCTTATCAAAGTCTAAGTCACATTACTTAACTTATATCATTTGCATGTACACATATTCTCTTTTGTTTATCGTTGTCACCGAAAAACTTTATAGCAACACCAAAATTGTTAGCTTGTAAACAAATATTATGCAAAACAATAGAGAGGTATGCATCTTTTGGTTAGCGTGAAATGACGTGTGAAAAATATACCCCGGTGGTATCTTTAATAAAAAAATGATAGAAGTTTACCGTTAATCAGATGACAAAGTATACAAATATTATTTAGCAGTTTAATGGTTGAAATTTTTGGATATATCTTTATTCTTAAATTAGCATATTTGACAATAAGTACATTCTTACACACACATATTACATACTTAGCCGACAGCAACTTTATACAACATAAAAACCCGCTAACCGTTATAATCTGTTAGCCGTTATAACTTAGGCAGCACACCACACTAAATGAAGCCGCAGCTTCGAATGGCCAGGGAGGATTTCATGGATATAGTGACTATTGTGGATTTAAATGACTGGTTGTCTTTAAAATGCATTTTCAGCATGAACTTTGTTTTTGTGACATGTAATATGATCATTGGCAAATTCGAAAACATGGTTAGAAATCACATGCTGATAATTATTGATGTCAAGGTCGCCATTGTTTGTAAACATTGCTTTTAAACAGCATGCTCGGTGAAAAAAAAGTAGTTTTACAGGGGGGTACAAACTTTCAGCAATAACAAAAAATCTACAAGGCCAAGCACCTATTTCTTTGTGATATATTTTGCATGCACAGGGAGTTTGCTAAAAGCAGTGACAGAGTTTTTTGTAGACCGTATATTTGCAGGTATTTTTTGCCGGAGGGACGAAAAATGTTGTTTTGGGTCTCGGACCACTATAGATTTTTGGCTTTTACGGAATGAATTGGATTTTTTTTAACTGCCTGACTGTTGCACATGGGATGATTTCATTACAGATTTGCAATGGTATGACATATATGTTCTTAACAAAATGTGTTTTCTTTTTCCAGGTTGTGTAGTTTGGGATCAGATTTACCAGACATATTGCTTGTAGGACATTGACGGCAGAAACTTGAAATTTAGTGTGGAGTGCTACCTTAGACGAAACAGGTCATAATGTAGAACACATATCGTAACAAGTTAGAGAAATATTCAGCGGTTTTTATTTCTGCGGTGGTAAAACTTACCGCAGAAAACGCAGAAATAAAGCCACCGCAGAGATTATTATTAGCAAGTATTATTACCCTTCACTTTTTCGTAATGCAAATTTCCCATAGGCCTCTCTGGAAGTTATTTTTACTGTTAATGCAAGTGTACCACGTGAATAAGCATTTTGTACTGTTACATAGGTAACGGTATTTTTAAGAGGTTACGTGGTTTATTTCCTAAATAAAATATCTTTTTGTTGAATAGTCAAAAAGTGAACATCCGTTTTCAACGGAAGTAATTGCAATGTAAATAATTATGTGTCAAACTGGAACATGCAGACGATTTAAGCATGCAACAAAGGGTTATTTAACAAATTTAAACAGTGAAACGTTACATATATGGTGGACATAGGAAATCATCGTTATTTTGTCAAAAACCATGCTAAGAATATTCTGGAAACAGAAGGATCAGATTTCACAGATCATAACCGTGTAAATGGGTTAGTGTTTTGTTTCCTAAATAAAACCTAGCTTATTGTATGTTTATGATTTGTAGATATCATCACTTGCTTAAAGAATAAAAGAAAAAAGAAAACTTCTCAAGTAGGCCTACAGTAGAGTACACTTAAAACTTAAAAAGGTAAGGACAGTTTAGTTATTGTTACTCTTGGTTTATTTTTGTTACAATTAGATTTAGTTGACAATTTTAGATCATCTTAGTATTTTTGTTCGGGGTAATAAAATAAATAACACATGGGTTTGTGAGTAACAGTAAAAATATCATCCCTCGTAAAAATACTGTTACTCTCGGCTACGCCTCGGGTAACAGTATTTTCCTCGGGATGATATTTTAACTGTTACCCACAAACCCATGTGTTATTTATATAATATTAATCTACTTTTATAGATATATTAATCGTGTTTATCGATAGAACAATCGTGTTTATAAATATAACCATCGTATTTCTTGATATATAGATCGTAATTATTGATAAAACTGTCGTATTTATTGATATATCAATCTTGCTTATTGATATAACCATCGTGTTTATTGATATATTAACTGTGTTTATTGATTTTTCAATCGTGTGTATTGATTTAACTATCTATATGCTTATAAATATGATATTACCATTTTGTCTGCCTAACCGACCGTCTACCTGTCTGTCGGTCCGTCTATTCAACAAATCTTAAGAGCAAAGGCTAGGTTGATGTGACTTGATTTGTGGATAGACTACCTTATGGAGAATACTCATGAATATTCATGTTTTTTTAAGCGCGAAAATGCAGTTGCTGTGGTTATAAACTGTTACCCTGTCATGTGTGAAGACCTTATCATAGTACGTCAATCCGACGTTTTAGACCAAAATGATTGCGTAATCAGAGGTGAAGGTATGCTTTTGTATAAAAAGGTTTACATTAAAAAATTATGATAATTATTTTGTGTAAAGCCATATAAACAACATCAAGTACATTTTGTACTGAATTTAAAAGAAAATGGTTTAAGGTCAGACGCATATGTTTAGCCTGCTTATAATATTTGAAGAGTTATAAACCACAGAAAAAGACACCAATAAAGGGATTTGTCCCTTTTGTTTACAACATGGATTTTATATCCGTCTTTAAAATAGTGTTTTGTGTGTGCTTTGTCATGATAAAACATTAGATATAATCAAGGAAAATAACGCTTACAAAAAGATCTTTATGTTGATTAAACAGTCACACACCTCAAATGATTTATTTTGACAATATGAAACTCTATTTATATTTTGAAATTAGTGTCGCATAATTGTACAGGCTCTTAAAGGGAGCCTCAGGCATTTTTTTTTTCATTTCTTTATTTTGATTTTTTTATTCATTATTCTGTAAATATACTCAAAATAAATACACTAGGATGTCATTGGAATAAAACTTGTCTCCTTATATTGAATAAAATGTTGTTTCCTAACTTGACCCGCGAGGGTCAGGTTAGAGCGTTAAGATTTTACATTTGTTGCCACAGTGAACTCTGGAAACGTTATAGAACATATCAAATGAATGGCTTAGACTTGTTTCAATCATTCAATATCCACAATATATGCAATTGAAAATGCAAGGGTTTGTTCAAGTCACATGGCTTGTTTTAAAACTACTCGGTCTAAATTTCGTTCAATGCATCTAGATATATTTACGTTTCAAACCCAAAATAAATGGGATTTATACAGAAATTCATGCTGGTACTTTAGAAAATGTCATTTTAGCGTGAAATGAGTACAATAAATCATTTTGATATTTTTTCATTTATTTGCCTTTAAAATTTTAAAAAAAAATCTTTATAACAGTTTTATTGACTAATGCGGTGGATAAAATTCAGGGTCTTAATTACAAGCCTTTATAATCTAATGTTTACTCTGTCTTGTTACTTTCAATCATAGTCCAACTAATTGTACTGCGCGACGAGATATTGTGCTACAATCGTATTAGAATTCATATTTGAATGAATTTGTTAGATACCTCTAAAGATTATTCATTTTTACATCATTTCCATTTTTTATTTGTAAAATTTTTCATAAAATAACGATTTTGATAGAAAAATCAACACATGTACTATCATAATAAAGACAATGGCGCTAATGTCACGTGACAAATACACTGTTGTGTACACGCTACTGCATCTCTGAGAAATGACAAAACACTCTTAGCAAATGTTATGTTATGTTTAGGATATTAATTTATGCAAACATAAGTAATTATAAAAGGATGAAAATAGTATTTTATTGGAGCAGATGCACAACTTAATCGTTGCTGTCAGAGCGTTTTTAGAAATATCAAAGACATCGTTATTTATTTTAGATTAAGCTACTCTGTAAATGGACTCCACACTAACACCAATTCTCGTTAAAAACAAAAACAACAACAACAAAAACAGAACATTTTGTTCAGCTTTCAAATAAAAATAGGACCTGCGAGTTATTGGTATAAAACAATTTTTTCACGATTATGATAAACATATGGAAATGTTAAGAGTAGACCAATGAGGTGTGTATGGTTCGGATTCTTAGTGCCTTTAGCGACTACGAGAAAGCTCATTTCAAAGGAATTTGAAAAAGAAAACATTCTGTTATTTGTAAACAGGCTGATTAACTTTTAAACGATACTTCCAATGTATATCAACAATAAAGCGAATAAATGTTAAACACGGCGCCTCGACAATATAGGTGCTATAATTGTCGATGAAAACAACATTTCATGTAAATTTCTTATCAACGCAGGTCCATAAGTATGGATAGTTTACTCCAAAAAGCTTTCTGGAGATGTTTATAGAAAGGAAAAACACGTAGGCATGACAATTGTTTTTAAATGACCTTGGATTTTGTTTTCGAGAAACAGATGTCCACTTCACTTTCATATTGTTGGTACAGTCTTAACTGTATATATATAATATATTCCGTATCTTTCACTTTTGTGCCCTCCAAGCAATTACTTTTTTTATAAAGTACAAGCATGACGAAGTGCGATTTGAAATTAAAGTTTTTAGGGTTTTGTTTACTCAATTTTAACAACAATAAGATAACAACTATTTCAAATATTAAATTGTTTTTAAGTTTTTGGTGCAGAACGAAAATTATGATATTAACCTTAAAATATGTTTAGACAGAAAATTGAAAAAATAGTTCCTGAAAAAAATGCACGGAACACCAGAGGTATTCCTCCACCAGTAAAGCTGAGACATCAAATGACATATACTATGTTGGTGTGACGTAAAACCCAATTAAACAAACACAAATTAAAAAAAAAAGTTCATAAAAATTAAAATCACTACTCAAAACTTAAACAGTTGAACTAAACAGTTGGACTATCTTGTGTAAATTCGGAGCGAATTTGTAAACCCGGAAAATATACTGGGGAAACTCTGGGCCATACCACCTTTAAAGTCTTACCACCTTTTAAAAAAGTCATAAATGTACTATAGAAAGAACTTTAAGTGTAACTTTTTTTAAAAATAAATCATCAAGTATGTTTATTATTATAAATTCAAAAATACATACATTCTATCACAATGTAAAAATAACTTTTCTATTCAATATGGACCGTATCAGCAAGGCAAAGTGTATAACTGATTCGGAAAGGTCTCGCGGCTCAAATTTAAATACTTACCTATAAATTTAATTTCTTTATTTAAAACTACATCGTTAACACAAAGAAATTAAGTAAGGAAGGAACAGGACTTCGCATTAATGCATATATCCCTGACCTTTCTAATTCTAATAATCAGATTAGTGGATACAATAAGATTTCCACCGCAACTTATTTGTTAACAATAGAGCACAGGCCAATGTTTGTGGTTAAATATATTGTTATTCAAATAAAAAGCTAGAGTAGGGATCTAATAAAAATGTAATATCCATTAAAAAAATATTTTAAGATTATTTCCTGGCGATTTTTTTTTGAATTAATGTAGCAAGAAATATAATTAAACAATAATTAACACTGTTTAAAAGTTTTTCATAAATTTTTAAGCCAGGCCAAAACGACTTGACATCATTCACCATGATTCTAACTTTGATAAATCTATTTACACACTGTACGAGATTGGACCGAACAATATCGATTTTTAGCAAACATGTTGCATTACTGTAGCAACATTACAATATGGCGGCGTAGGTACATAAATGAGACGGTGAAATGAAACTAACGTGGTTTAGTTACTACTAAGTCGATAGACTGGCACTTTTTGTGCCGTTTATCCTTTAAATTATATTGTCGAACACACTTTTGTTTCAATTCGCTGCATTTTCACATGTACGCCTAAATCGACGTTTAACCACAGAAAGGTTTCCATTTGGTTTAGACGTAGAAGCGAGATTCTGACCCAGAACGAACATATCTCAGAATCTAGTTTTGGCACATCAATATATTTTGTCTAGTTTCAATCAGTGTTCCTCCTGTCATGGGAGCGTATATATTATTTATATGCTATAACAGGAAGAAGTATAGGAATGACACTCCTAAAGTCAGTTATTTATCTGATGGACACCTGTATGCAAAATTTAAACAAACTTTACTGTACGGTTTACGAGTTATGGATACTTTTCTAAACTAAAACTTGGATATTAGAAAAGCTCTTATTTCAGAAATGAGGAAACTCTTAATAATCTATAATATCATCACTATGATTTTTTCTTATTGATTGTTGTTATGTAAGAATCAAATAATAGCAGTCAGTTAACAAATCACCCAAGCAAAATGATGGTGTCTACTAACAATGTGTTAAATATGTACAGCAATGTTACCCTCACCAAATTCAAAAGCTTATTTGACCAATTTCGATATCCTATTTAGAAAAAATCAAAATTAACCGAAATGTGGGTCTGTCAAAGTTTGCATAACTTTTGTCTAAGTATATACGTTTATTAAACATCAAACACTGTGTGAGTTTGATTTTATTAAGCATTAAAACATATCAGGTACATTAATTCACAAACATTTATTTCAAAAAAAATTTTATTTTCCAAAGATAAAGTAATTTTTAATGATACGATGCACCTGAATACAAAATATGATACGAGATAATTGTGTTTTGGCCATCCTTTTTAATTGGGAACAAGGTTTTTGGCATTATATATTTTTTATCCTTAAATATTTTACCGAATGATCACTTACGTTTGATGAATACCAGACAATTCAAAGTTTATAGCAATTTTCATTTGCAAAATTTACCACCTTGAACATTTGATTATTCAGAGTCGAGATAGAAACCACGATAAGACCTTTAACCATTTTAGCAGCTTTTAGATAGTAAACTGAACAGGCTCTTTCAAATTGAATTTCTACCTTTTCTATTATCCAAGCTTGGTCCTATTATCCATGGTTATTCCTGTTACCCATGGTTATTCTTATTATTCATTGATAAGGTAAACCATCACGTGTTATCACTTACAACGCGTTTTATATGTCCAGTAACATACATGTATAACATTTAGAAGCATTTAATATTATACATAATCAAATGTTCATACATTTATTTACTAAACAGAAAACTTAAACATAATAAAAAACGTTTATAGATCTATCAAGAGAAAATGGACACACAAGTGACAAACAAACAAAACTAGAAATGTGAACATAAGTGTCCCACACGCCACTCTTGGCAGTCTACTAGCGTACCGCGGGAGTATGACATGGAGACAGACTCTAGCAAAAGCACTTCTCGGGGTACACATGACACAACATTTTAGAGCGTTTTTTCACGAAGTCAAGAACAGTTTCACTAAAAGGTCTGAAACTACACACTTTACAAGATCAAGGATAATAACTCTACAAATACTGAATAAACCCACAAGCAAACCCAAATTTGCACAACTTCACATGCTGACCAACTTATCTGTAAGTATTCATGACATTATGGTATACCTTTCCTAAACTACGTACGACGCAAATTGAAAACTGTCAATTGTTACTAACTTAATAGCAATGTCACATGCTGATCAACATTCCTCTTAATTTTGATGACTGTATCTCAACTCAAGCAATACAGAGCTTCTTGAGAATAACATGAGAACGAACTGACAAACGAACGGACGCAAGCACGGACGTCAAACATTTTGGGTTTATTTGATTATTCTTTGATCTTTATGTGGCACTTTTCAACATTAACCAGTAATGTTTGCCCTGACGGACAGACGAACGGAACTACGAACTAAGTCAAAAGCAATTTCACATGCTGATAAATATTCCTCTCTTAATTTTGTTTACTGTATCTCAAGAAACACAGAGCTACTTGAGAACAACATGAGATCGGACTGACGGACGAACGGACACACGCACGGACAGGCGAACATTTGGGTCTTTTTGCTTTTTCTTTGGTCTTGATGTGGCAATTTTCAACATAAACCAGAAATGTTTGCCCTCACGGACTGACAAAACTACGAAAAAGGGCAAATCTTAATACCTTTAAGTGGTGACACAGGAACTATAACTTTACTTCATACTGAAAAATAACGGCGTGATTGCAGATTGGAACTCGAATGCCCTAACGATTACCACACGCGGATTCAAACTTATATGCCCAATTTTGCAATACAATGTTAAATGTATAACGTATAACTTGTAAAACCAATTAGAAATGCTACGACCGAAAAGTGTAGATCTTATCGTGTTCGGCTTATTTTACAACATTAAAATAAACAATGTTTTTGTTGGGCATACAAAGGCTAAAGGTTATTCTTATTTGTTCTCTCAACAATATGCTTACATTGCGTTTATTGTATTCATATAATCTAAAAGCTAAACATGTACCCATGTCTGTTTCGTGTCATTATATGAGATTATTTTCAATGAATATGCGCTATATTTAGAGACGAGTTTGTAACCTTTTTACCATAATGTCGATAAACAGACTTAGGTTACTTAGTTCGTCTAAGTGAAAAAATACACGTTTTATCACGCACGAAATGGATTGTATCATTATGGTTTCCACTTCAGTTATATATAGAACTTAACACAAGTTGAACTATTCTTTTGTTGTATCTTTGATTTACAGCGCCATTATAAGAAAAAAATTACAAAAAAGTTTAACCCGACGAAGCGAAAAAGGCATGAAGATTTATCTAATTTGTCTTTAACAAATTTGAAACTGAATTAAGCTATGAAATATATCTAAATAATGCGAGATATGATTGACATAGAAACGTCAACATGTTTATGTTTGGCCTGCATGTTAGCTGTAAACGAAGGACGTTTGAAAATATAAATTAAAAAAAAGAGACGCAAAAAATTAGGTACTAAATGTAAATACATACAAGTAAAAGAAAATGATTTTTCGTATTCATTTTATTATGATTTAAAGGAATATATAGGCGAATTTCGACTTCTTATTTCTGAATTTTTCATCCAAATTGTAATAATGTCTGAAAAATGAATACACTAATTATAAGCAATGAATCTCTTGATGACAAAATGAAAACGGGACCCTCGATGATCATGTAAGAAATATCAAAGTCGACTACAGAACTGTAAAAGTACCATTGGTCGACTTAGACTTGATTCAAACATGTTTGTTATTGTAACTTCCAATGCTTATTCTTGTCACATAATGTGTTTGAAAACAATTGCACATGTACACGTCTGTATTTTAATTACAATTAAAATACGTTTATATATTTCCGCTCTAAACTGCAATATATATAACTTATAAAGACAGACGGGAATTTTAAACATTCCTTTTATATCGTGATTTGAGTAAATACGATCAATTTAATGTGTTTGTCATTATTTTGCCTTTGTACCTCTTTTAGATCATTTCGTTTATCAAAATCATGGGCTAATTCGTAAAAACAATTTTAAAGTTAAAAAAAATAAGATTATATCTTAATATATTAACAAAGTATTATAATAATGCGTTACTACACTTTATTAATCAGCACATCTTTCTGCGGTATATATGAGTTGATTTGTACATTTGACTTACAAAAGCAACGATATTCAAAGGGTCCATACATGATGATATTTAGGATGGACAGGCTATGTTTCATAGTGATAATCAATTTTTTTTCTTTACCGTTGTTTCGTCATGTATTGCTCCTTTTTAGTTATTATAAATTTGAGAGAGATTCTTCATGAAGACGGTAATTACTAATCCGCAACAGGTGAGTGTAACCCCGTTACGCTCTATGTTAGCTAATACGAAACAGAAGCCGGTGAATACTTCCGGAAGAAGATCGTCAACATGTAGAATATTTTTTACAATACAGGCACATAGGACTATGTATCACTCATGGATCATAGAACCATTGAAAGTTTGTAAAATCAAGTTGTTTACACGTGTGTTCGACCCATTTGATCTCTTTTTAAATATATTTCTAGCGGAAAAAATAGCAAGCTACAATGTACATTTCATGACGGTCTAATCTTTTGGATCTGGGTGATTTCTTACTTTCGGGCTTAACTACGGTAACTGCATGTAAATCAGTATCTGTTCATAGTCAGTTTGAATAGGGAAATATACATTGCAAGGATTCCATGCAAAAATCCAACGATTTTACCATCCGGTGGAACATTTTGACACCAATCATACCCATAAGTCTCGTATTCTAGTGTTGCATACCTTGCTAATAAAAATATAACATTATTTTATACTTTAAATTTCTTTAATGTATGGATACTATATTACATGAATAACATGATTGAACATGGTTTATGTCGAACCAATGCGACTAGCACCTTTGGTTTGAAAGCACTATTCCAGATATTGAATGTCAGCCTTGTATTACCTGACCTGCGATCAGAAAATACCTAGCCTAAATACCTGTTGATAATGTTTTGTATTTGTTTATATTTGGTTTACAATACTTTTTGTCAGACATATTTTTTTTTAAATATGTTAACAATAGTGTAATAAATACATTTGTACGCATTGTGAATAGATGACATTCTTTGTTTTGTTAATACCTGAAGTCACGTTGTAGATCTTCGTTATAGTTAGGGTTCTCTGATTGCGCAGTTAATGTTTATTGCAATGCAGTGATTGGACGGTTTGTATACCTCGAAGTCATGTGGTCTTATATCTCTAATAAGCAATCCTTATGGCGCATTACATATAAGTTGATGTAAAACTGTCACTTGTGTCCATATTGTTGATATATCAAGATGGCTGAATTGAGTCCTGGATAAACCTTTCGAAACTCAAGAAGAAATTAAAGTAAGTTTTATTTTTAAATTTAACTTTAATTCATAAGAATATAATTTAAGAGAAAATGTAATATGCAAATGTAGTTGGTATATCCACGGTAGAGAAACTATAAACTTTGTTTAAAACTTGATAGAGATAATTTGTATCTGTATCTCTTATGTATGGTAAAAGGACTCGAAATTTTATTATACACATAAATTAATTGATAAATCACGCTGGGTGATCCCGTGACATTGGATTACGTGAACATTTGGTAACTGCTTATGGCCGCGCCCATGACTTAAATTGTATTTGCAATTGTTTTCTTTCCCCAATATTTGAACAATAAACAACTGATTTCATTTAAAGTATTTTACAATAAAATTACCAAATTTCAAAATTGAATGGACGTCTTTTTCTTGCTGAAATAAGTTTTATTTTACATTTGGATAAAATTGATGTGTCTCTGGGGTGGGGATATACTTATACTTCGAAAGAGGAACTAATCAGCCTTTAAAACATTGGACGCAAAACACGAAGAAAAATTAATATTTCGGTAGTCCGGAAGGTTTACTTTTATCTAAGCCAATATTATTGTGAAATATATCGTAAATTTAATTCTTTTAATTGTTGTTTGTATCTAACATAAACGAGAACAAAGTATTTAACTATTATATCATAAAAGCTTCTTAGTATATAGCGCATCTTAAGCACATTTATTTTACTTATACTTTTTATGAACGCAATATATAGATACAGTAACGATTTAATACTAGACTGTTCACAAATTTGCGAATTGTTTCACAATTTTTAAGACCAAAAGTTTTTATTTATGACAAAAAACAAATCCGCAATTAAAAACCACTTTTGTATAAGGTAGTTCTGCACGCTAACAGCACATCTTCATTATAAAAAAAATGTAAAAAAATGATATTCTCACACAATTCGAGCTTAAAATCATTAACTCGCTTACATCTCAATTATCTCCGGATAAAGAGAGAACAAGATTAATATCTGTATCTAACTAGTCGGGGTGTGGATCGTCGGATAAGTGACGATCCGATCTGATCCACAATTCCGCACTTGCGATTCACAAATCGGACCACGAATCTTTTGTTATCAAGACAGCCATAAAAACATGAACATTAATTCTGGAAACATGTTTATTTTTCTTAAAACAAAACTAAACATTAATTTCATTAAACAATGCAATGCAAATATAAACTAGGTTCAAAGGTTGAAAACGAGTCGCGTCAATGAAAATGAGGAAAAAGCAGTTTGTAAAACATGCCATGGCGAATTAGCTTATACAGGTGGTAAAACGAACTTGTGTTATCACATAAAAGGACAAGTATTTCCAAAAATTGGAAGTAAATTTTGCTGTTTGGATTTTATATTGGCGCGACTCCTTTTCAGCCAATAAATGTGATGTCACACTGACGTATTAACTTGCGTTTCGCAAATTTTTGATTCTTAAAAATAAAACAGTCTTCAATACATGCCACTTAATTATAGATATATACAAAGCCACTAAAAATATTTATTTATTTTCTTTTAAAAACAAGCGCTCAATAAAGATAGTGATTCCTTTTTGGAAACAAATTACTTCCTAGCTCAGCATCATGGTACATGTTTGTTTACTTCCTGTCTTTAATGAGCAAATTGCATTTAGGTAAACGTCGCATAATTATACACACATTGATTTTTTTTACATTTAAAGTGTAAGAAACAGCGAATGTAAAAAAAACAAATAAGATCGAATCACGATCCCTGGACTGACGAATATTCGTACTCAATTTTTCATTTTGATTCGTGATTATCCAAATACTCGGATACTCGCCCCAGCTCTACTAACTAGTATCTAACATCTCCTTTCAATCAATGCACAAAAGGCGCTGAATTTGTTTGGGTCTCAAAATGTCAGAAAGGTGAAGGTTGTGAGATTATAAACCAATTTGTTTTTGTATAGTGCCACCAATACTTTTCAGCGTTTTAATTGTAGTAAATTGGCTATAAGACTAATTGCAACACTGATATTCAATCCAATGTTTATTTGACTTTTTGAAAAAAAAGAGTTGCCTTAACTGGGATTTGAACTCCAGACTTCTCGCTTCCTAAGCAAGCGCGCAAAGCAAACCCCTCGGCCACTGTGAATTTATTTGTTAACAACCTGAAGAAAACCATATTATTCTAAATTAGAGTATGTAAGGACGCTAACTGTTGTTTAACACAGATGTAGATAAGCATGTATATCTATAAAGAATAAAACAATATTAGAAATATTCGACCATTCGGGAATTATTTAGCTTGAAAATGTATGCGCCTGACATTTGGCCATCTTTACGCAGTGATCTCCCTTGACTTTTTCGGCGTTAGTGTTTATATAAAGGGAAGTAACCGCTTAAAAAAAGCGGACTAATTTCGGCAATTGCAATTAACAGCATTAGAGTCTGAAAGTTCGCTTCCATTATTTGTTTGGTCTGACGACCCAAACAAATTAAAACCAATCATGTCTCAGAAATGCTTTTATTGATAGATATATATTTTTAGTTTCCTGTCATAGTCTCCAAATAGTTACTCATTGGTCATTTACCTAAACAATGTTTTGCTTCAGTCTGTTGCCTTTGTAAACCAGTACTGCAAAAATAATTTAATATCTAATATGGAAGTCAAAATATAACTGTCTTACATGTTGCTCTTATTATGACAGATACCTTCAAATACAATTACTTTCCCTTACCACGACAATTCGAAAAAATTCAGATTCGTACAGTGCTGGTTTTAAAATTTCATCAATTTATACTTGCGCTCATGATGGGAATTATGTAATATGTTTGTGCTTGTTTATCTGTTTTATTAATAAATTAATTTATCAATTAATTAATTACATTATTTATTCATTTATTTATTTAACTTGCAAATCCAAACCATTACGGTCGAAATCCGACTACTTGTGTCATTTAGTCTTATTCCAGATATTGTGCGTACTTGCTTTCTTTAGTTTCTTAAAGTGCTATGCTAAAAGGGTACCCTTGTATAAAGGTATTGAAAGAGATGGTATCTGTGATAAAAAATCAAAATAAAAGAGGTAGCCTGTGCCGCTGCAAACCGAAAGTAGGGTGGTTTTTTTATAATTTTACATTTAGTTGTTACTTATAGCTGCCAATTTTACCAAAGATGATATATAAATGAAAATATGTAATATGTATGAAGCATACATAATCAAGCCACTGGTTTATTTAAGCCCTATTAAAATGTCAAGGTGGTGGGCGAGGCACGACTTGTCGATTACATATAGCTTATTTTGGGATTGCAAGAATTGAAAAAATGGACACATAACAAAACAGCGTGCCGTAGAATTTATCTTTTCCACATCCAATACCTCCTTTCCATTTGTTATGCATGGCTGATTTGTTTTAAGCAATAACCTGTGCATGTGTAAAGAGGGTACCGTTTATGTAGATTTCGCAGAGAGGGTACCGATATGGATATGCACCGTGTATGTTATCTACCATGTCATTATCGCATGGTTTGGAACTTTTCCTTTGTTCTTACTAACCCATTATACTTCGTACACTTCAATGAACATTTGAAAACTGTATTGATATATAACAGTACAGTTTTTTTCATTGATTCATATAGGAAAAAAATTCTACTGTTATATATCGGTTGCGTTTTTTCGCACCTTGTATATATCAATACAGTTTTTTTTTTCATAAAGGCTCCAATGGGGCAGTTGTAACGACCATTCCCAGTAGCAAAAACAAATGGAATCAATAAAATAAAATAAATATATAAATACAATGATAAATATTAACAAAGAAAATTAATGAAATGAAATTTACTCTCATTTAATCAAAAGGTACATCTGCTGAATGAATTATTTCCACTGAAAAAAAAAATCCCTTTAATCTTGAATCAATTTTGGTAACAGTAAACAATCCGCCTCTAACATGTTTTTTGTATATATTTTTTGTGGCAGCGAATATACATTGAAAAAACTGCCTTATCATAAATAACTGTAATGTAGCTAACGATTTATTTATTTGTTTATTTCTATTACAAAAAAAAACATTATGCCATTGCGATAAAACAGTTAAAGTATATGAAACTCGTTAGTAACGAGGATATAACACTGGTTGGGTGACATTCGGGATGTCTCTGCAAAACAGCTGTCTCGGCCCAACGGCCTCGCCATTTTTTAGCAAAAACATCCCTTAATGTCGCCCCAGCCAGTGTTTTATCCTCGTAACTAACTCGTTTCATGTACTATAACTATATCGTAAACATAACACCTGTAGCTTCGGGGGCAACGATGAACATCATTGTTTTCTCTCTGAAAAATGGAATCGTTTTCGTTCTCGGGTTGAGCGTAATGTTTTATGCACTGGATAGGTTACCCATTTATTTTCCCGAAAATACGCATACAAAAGCATAACATATTATCATCATAATTAGATTTATATATTAAAATAAACATACACTAATTCCACCAACATTTTTGCAATAGTTTTTTCCCTTAACATTTCAATGGGATTTTTTTAATATAGTTATTTTAAAATGAGCAAAATTAAGATGTCATTCTTTAACTCTGTATGTCAATATTATAACTAGAAATGATTTAATGCATTACTAATTTTTTTCACCTGTGGAAAAAAAGATATTTCAACTTTGAATTTTATGATTCACTTCAATATTACAAATTCTTACCGAATAATTTTACTCATTATTATTGAATGCTAACTATTTTCATTCCTTATTATTATTTTCCTTATACACTTATCTTCTGTAACTAATTTTAATAGCACAATCATTATATACTGACTGATAAATTGAAAAATAAGGTCTTACATCTTTACGACAAAATCAAGAAAAAAAATGGTACTTGCATCATCGCATATTCACTTATCACTCTTCCAATTTCTTAATGAAACCACCTATACCAATGGAATGTAAACTTACTAAAATGTGAATAGCTTATAAATAGTAAAAACAAAGCAATCTTTGTAAACCTTGCTCTTTTTGAAAAAAAATAACAGCAAAAAAACAAAAACAACAAAAAACACACACACAAAACACACATACACAAACAAGTATTTTAAACAGTAAATTAAACAGATTTTTTAAATTAGGCTTTCTAACTTGGAAATTGTACATAGCGCTTCCGTCTATCCGATCTGACACAAATGTGTGAAAATGGAATCAGATGATATCAAGGAATATGGTTTTTCCTATACACAAACGGAAATCATGGAAAATTATTTAATAAGCAGCCAGAAGAAGATTTCACTAACAAACTGAAGTGTAAAATTATACATTTTTATTGAAAACAGCGAGTCATTTTTTCATTTAAGAATTCGTTTTTGTATATGTACAAATAGTACACAATGACAGACATCCACTTTCTATTCATCAAACATTCATATATTAAAGAATTTCTATTAGCTATCGACAAAAACGACAATTTGTATGAATTTCAACAGGTAATACTCTATAGAACGCACATAGAAAATCAATTAAAACCAGTAGACGAAATGTATATTTATATCTTGTCAATTATGACAACAGTTTGAAATTTCTGAGGAAAAGCTGAAAGTTTGAGTTTTGTAAGTAACGACCCAGTTATGTTTAGAAAATCATATGATTAAATTCCCATAAGCCACTTTTGAGCTTAATGAACACACCGCATTGACCTGACAATGCAAGTACATGTTTAAATACGGTTTACATCTTATGCTTACTCCAACGACAACTCCGGTTTTAACTATTTTTCATAAATTAGGAAAATGATTTTGACTTACTCAATAAAATGATATGTTATTCATTGTTCTTTGTTTTAATTAATATATATTATTAATACACACTTTACTTAAACGAAATGGTGATTATAAGAAACAAACAAACAAACAACATTTCAAGTTAAACATTATGAAATCTGTCAGCAGTCTTCATTGTGTATGTTATTTACGCGTGGCTGAACACGACTAGTTTTCTGAACGAAGTCTTTGGTGTTCATGTAGTATCTTTTTTAAAAGGTTTATCTCTTCAGAATAAGTATTGAACCATCAAGCAAACTTCAAGATAATCGATATTTAAACAAAATTCCACTCGTTGTATATCTTCAGTAATACAAGCATTCCATTCAATGAATATATATGGAATGAGAGGTTAAACAGATTCCTCATAATGCGGATGTTGTGATAGTTGTTTACCCTATTTCATCAATGTATGATAATTTCCAGTCATCCGAACATGTAATTAGTTTTAAAGATAAAAAACTTATATAACGTCAGTTGTGTGTGTATATATATAAAAAAAACTTCAAAATGATCCAATACAAATCGAATTAAGATTGTTAATTATCGAAATAATAAACTTAGAGGCAACATGTACCTTTGCCACGGGTTACACCATGTTCATTGATGAGAATTTTATTGATTTTTTTCTATTTCAAAATTTTGATTCATATTCCGGCAATTTCTAAAAGGATCAGATCTTGTTTCAGATTTGACTTGTATTTCTTGGTATCAGAGGGAGCGGTGCATGTAAGGTAAGTGTTATATCAGTAGTAAAGGCGCCCCTTTAGCCCCAAGACTGCGCATGCGCGACGCCATATTGGATATATATATAGAATGACGTCATCGTTTTTAGAATGTTATCATTCGTCTATTTTAAGAAATCCATTTTACGTAGCTGACTCGTATACACGATCTAGGTCTTGAATCGCGGACATTGTAGGTCAGGTCCTCGGCCCTAGACGGAGAGATAACATTTCAAGTGAAAATTATACACATGTATTCATAAAAAATATGAATGAATTAAAATGACTTACCTTTCAATTAGGACATTTTGTATTTGAATAATAGTCTGTATCATTCATATAACATTATAAATAAAAGTAGTATTAAAAACTGATTAAATGTTAATATATATTTTTTCAAATATGTTTTTTATAAACATTCCAAATAAAAGAAAATGCGTTAGTAATAAGATATAATTGAAAACTGACTGACTAATTGACTTTCTATAATACAATAATTAAGACAGTTAATTTATTAATTTAAATGTGTTTCTTTATAAATTTTTTTAACATATAACAAAATATATGAAATTAATTTTCAATTTAATTCGATATTATGGCTCTGTCAAATAATGTTTCCACATAAAATAATAGTAAGGACTTTTACTGTAAAATAATTAACTGAATATCTGCGTAAAATACATACATATGATGTTGACTCCTTGGTGTTTTGCAACGAAATGACTCTTTCAAGTTTGTTGCATTCCTTAATACGCATGACCGGTTCTAATGACCTTTCAGCTTATTTAAAAACGGACAATAGGCTATTCAGGTGTCAAAATTAATCCATTCAGAATGTCCACAACGTCTGGCGTTCAAGCGTTATACGGCCATCCATCAATGTCAGAAAAAGTCATAAAATGGCTTTGTCGGACAAAGTAATCAAATCCCGTTCATCAAACAACATTGGAAAAGTCGTTAAAAAGCCAGTACAACAATGAGATGTGATAATTACATTTTGTACATGGATCGACAGTTACTCGTATAAGAGTTTTTCTCAGCAAAACAAGCATACACTTTTAGCAGAAAATGCGTGTTTCGTATTGTGTGCAACTTTTTTACGATATACATGTTGATTTCTTTTTCGCATTAAATGATAGACCTGCCAGAATGCTTCCAAATAATCCCTAGGTTCTTGATTCGAGTTTTAGCCGTTCTTGAGTTATGGCACTTTAACGGTTTTTAAACCAATTTTTTCAAAGTCCATAAAACCCTTAGATTTATATACCGTTTGAAAGATCTCTGCGAGTAGATACAGAAAATATATCATTATATGGATCTATCGTTTACCGTTTCTGAGATAGGAGAGTTTGAATATGGCAGACAAAATCACTCATGTGTATAGATACGTATAACTTTTTCATTAGTGGATATAACATAGGCATGCTGCATATCAAAAGTAACGTCTTGACAAATGCTACAAATTCGTACTGTCAAACCGGAATTGAAATCCCTCAAGCGTAAAAATTATTAACATTACTAGTAAGCTTACCCCCAGTCTTTACTCCTTGCCTATCAAACTATTTATGACAAAGCACTATAGCCAATCGTTAAACGGTACAGTTACGACAGGTTTTAACCGGTATTGCCATTTTTGATCAGTCCCGTCTAAAAATAGACAGCCTCGTTTAGAACCCACTCTTTTTCATCAACCAATGAATAGTGGAGAAGCATGACGTCTAAAAATATACGGCCTCGTTTTAAACCCACTTTTATCAACCGATTAAAATGGAGAACGATGACGTTCTTACCAAAAATAAATATGTCTCGCGCAACGGAGAGTATATAAGAGAGCGCTTTCGTCCCCTTTGTCATTCTGACTTCAGAACTCTAACCGACAACATGGAAAACATAACAGCTACTTTTGAAATAATGGTGAATTCTTTCACAGACGCCAATGAACTGATGAAAGACGGGGAGTGGTACCCACAGTCACCAGTTATGATAGGGGGTGGGGATGAGCCTCAAGTGGGACCCTCTCATAGGCCCAACGGGAGCTTCAGTATACGATAAGAAAAAAATCAGAATGGACGTATGCACAAAAAAGCGGCAGTGGATCGTTCATATGAGATTAAAATTGATGAACAGAGTATAATGGACAGAGACTGCAAGATGTGAGAGCTGGACTTCACAAAATGTTTGAAGACGTGCTCGCAGAAGCCCGGGGTAATTTTGCGGGAACGATTTTGGTCGTGTCGTCATTTATCATCAAGGATTGCACGACCATATAACCGTTCCCCTCCAGCCCTGGGACCAGTTGACCGCCGATAAAGTGATGAAAATCGTTGAAAAGGTACTGAACAGCAACCAAAACTTGTCCATCGATGAAATCTTCTATATTACTATAGGCTCAATTGAATTACCCAAAGGTGGAGCAAGGCGAAGAATTACAAAACTAAAAGGCAAAAACAATTCATTGAAGTTGAAAACCTCTAAAGTGACCATCGAAAATGATGACCAAATGTGTATGGCCCGGGCGATCGGGGTGAGCTGGGCCAAGTTAAACAGATGTATTTAAGACGAAAGGTAAGAAATAGCTAAAAACGCCAAAATAAATCGAATCTACAACTTATACTAGAAATCCAGCAAGTGCCAGACAGTTACTACAAGAAGCTTAGAGAAAAGAAAAAAGATGAACAGAGACAATTAGCGGTAGCCATCAGTTAATTAGCCGGAGTACCCTTTGATCGTCCAGCCAGTTTAAATGACGTAGAGGCGTTTGAAGAAGTGCTGGGAGTGCGTGTGATGGTGGTCAGTGCCAGACTGGGAAACAAGTTTATTTCAAGCCCTAGTAAAGACGAGTGTCCATGCATTTACCTGTATCTCGTGGAATACGACCACTTTTACGCCATCATCAGCATTACTGGCTTCTTCAGCGCGAGGTATTTTTGCGACCAATGACTCAAACACTATAACCACAGAGAAAGGCACAAGTGTCAGACCTCGTGTATAGTATGTAAGACGGATAATTGCCCGGAAACAGAAAATACAGTTAAATGTGATAACTGCAATATGACATGTAGATCAGAAGAGTGCTATAATCAACACAAGATAGTACCAGTACACAAAAAAGGAAAATTCAAAGGAAAGCCAAATGGACTATCCCAATGTTAAAATAAACTGGAAATGCCCAACATGCTTCAAAGTCATAAGGCCCGACAAGAGGAAGAAAGAAGACCATGGGTGTGGAGAATATTTGTGCAAACAATATGTAATGGAAGGACCATTTATGTTATCTCAGATCAATACCAGCCAAGAACCATTATAATTCTAAATTTATTTTTTTTTATTTCGAATGTAGTCCGGATGAAGTGTGGATATGTAGCGAATAGAAAACGAGATTGTAAAGACTGTCAAACACAACAGGTATGTAAATCTTGCTCTTAATGTCAACACTGTAAATCACCTTGGTGCGGAAAAGCCACTCACCGTCCCAATTTTGTATTAGCACATTCTGTGTGTCCAAAGCTTAGATATAAAAGAAACTTTCCCTCGGGTCTAACCTAACAATTATATCTTAGCTTTCTACGAATTGTTTCACTTCCGTATTTTGAATATCTTGTTTTTTGAATTCGTGGTCCCAAATGCATACGTATTTCATGCCTAATTGTTGAATGTAAGCTTTCCTTTTAATCGTTAACGCATACAATTCATCTAATGATTGATTTGTGAGTGGGTGGCGCGTTTCTTCTCGGTTATCTGTGAAACAATCAGGACATTCATAAAAGATACAACCATGGTACTCATAGGCCGTGTTTGTTTCTTCACAGTAACCGTCTAATTTGTAACGTGTTCCCAGTAATGATTTCTCTCCCTTATTTTAAGCATTCTGAATTTTGACGTTTTTTGTACACGCCGCCCTTTCTTACCATTGTATGGACGCTTCGCTATATTGATCATTATAACCAGAAGGAGGAATTTTCGCTATTGGTGTCCTTACAAACTCTGTCTCAGTTACTTTCTCACCCGTGAGTTTGGTTTCGAGGATCCATTCGTTTCCGTGCAACACAGAACGCTTTCCGTCTATTAATTTTGAAGGTATCCAATCATCACTGCCCTCTCATTTTACTTTTCATTTTTCTTCTAAAAATTTGGTTCTAAAGACATTCATGCAGACGGAAGCTTTGATCACGGAATCGAATGGACCCGTGGCTCCGACCCACGTTTTTTTTTCTTTCTTTCCTTTTTCATTCACCACCTCTATCCTTCGTCCATATCACTCATTAACGACTCTCTGAATTTCAAACACGCTTATCTAAAAATATCTACTTCACTTCAACAATAATCTAACATTTTTTTTAAATCAAACACGTCGTCCTTTCTCTCACTCAACCACACTAACAATTCAGCTCTCTCTTTCTCACTAATAAAATCATGACCATAACACTGAGCATCTTGGGACGGGCCTACATAAGTAGATGATTTTTGCTTGTATTGAAGTAATTGGGAAACCAACCTTTCATTAATTCAGTCAATCCAAACGCTTAAGGGAGGGCTGAAAAAATTCAAAATGTCAATCCATTTGATATATAAATCTGACCTTATTGACATATACAGTATTTTGGAGCCACTATAAATAATCTTGTCCGGTCTCATGGGTTGGTCTATTAAGTACTCTAACAGAAAAAAACCGTCGTTACCCTTCATATTATGAGCAAATACTTTGAAATATTCGTGCTGGGGGAAATACAACAATTCGCAATTTTTTTCTGCAGTGTCGGCTCCTTCGAACGTGACTTCTCTGAATTCACATTTACTCGGACACGGTCCTGGATCTTCATTATCATGTAGCTCAGAATTGTCACACTCGTCTTATCGCGTACCGCATTATTTACATATAGATTCAGGGGTCAAGGGCTTATTGATACATTTAGGACACACAGAATGTGCTTCTACAGAATTGGGACGATGATTGGTTTTCCGCACCAAGATGATTTACAGTGTTGACATTTAGATCAAGATTTACATACTTGTTGTGTTTGACAGTCTTTACAATCTCGTTTTCTACTCGCTACATATCCATTTTCACACTCTGACACTTCATCCTGACTACATTCGAAGTAAAAAAGATAAATTTAGAATTATAATGGTCCTTGGCTGGTATTGATCTAAGATAACATAAATGTCCTACCATTACATATTGTTCGCACGAGTTACACAACTATTCCCACACTCCTGGTTTTCTTCCTTCCTTTTGACGTTCCTTATGACTTTGTAGCATGTTGGGCACTCCCAGTATGTTTTGACATTGGGATAGTCCATTTGGCTTTCGTTTGAATTTTCCTCTTTTGTGTACTGGTACTGTCTTGTGTTGATTATAGCTCTCTTCTGATCTACATATCATGTTGCAGGTAGCACATTAAACTGTATTTTCTGTTTCCGGGCAATTATCCGTCTAACATACTATACACGAGGTCTGACACTGGTGCCTTTCTCTGTGGTCATAGTGTATGAGGCATTGGTCGCAGATATACCTCGCGCTGAAGAAGCAAGTAATGCTGATGATGGTGTGAAAGTGGTCGTCGTCCACGAGGTACAGGTAAATGCATGGACACTTGTCTTTACTAGGGCTTTAAATAAACTTGTTTCCCAGTCTGGCACTGACTACCATCACACGCACTCCCAACACTTCTTCAAACGCCTCTACGTCATTTAAACTGGCTGGACGATCTAAGGGTACTCCGGCTAATTGGCTGATGGCTACCGCTAATTGTCTCTGTTAATCTCTTTTCTTTTCTCTAAGCTTCTTGTTGTAACTTTCTGGCACTTGCTGGATTTCTAGTATAAGTTGTAGTTTCGATTCCTTTTGGCGTTTTTTAGCTATTTCTTTCCATTCGTTATGGCTACATTTGTTTAACTTGGCCCAGCTCATCCCGATCGCACTGGCCATACACATTTGGTTATCATTTTCGATGGTCACTATAAAGGTTTTCAACTTTAATGAATCGTTCTTGCCTTTTAGTTTTGTAATTCTTCGCCTTGCTCCTCCTTTAGGTAATTCGATGGAGCCTATTGTAATATAGAAGCTTTCATCGATGGACAAGTTTTTGTTGCTGTTCAGTACCTTTTCACTGATTCCCATTACTTAATCGGTGGTCAACTGGTCCCAGGGCTGGAGGGGAACGATGATAGCGTCGTGCAATCCTTGATGATGAATGACGACACGACCTAAATAGTTCCCCGCCAAATTGCCCCGGGCTTCTTCGAGCACGTCTTCAAACATTTGGTGAAGTCCAGCTCTCACATCTTGCAGTCTCTGTCCATTATACTGTTCATCAATTGTAATCTCATATGTACGATCCACTGCCACTTATTTTGCATACGTCCTTTCTGATTTTTTTCTTATCGTATAGTGAAGCTCCCGTGGAGCGTCGGGCCTATGAGAGGGTCCCGCTTGAGGATCATCCCCCACCTCCTATCATAACTGGTGACTGTGGGTACCACTCCCCGTCATTCACACAAGCAGTCGCCATCTTATCAATTTCTTCGTCAAATAATAGTGCTCTTACTGCACCCTCGATTTCCTCTTGCTCTCTTACATACTCTAGCGCCAAATCTACATCTTCTAGGTTGACGTCTTCTCAGTTCTGCATTGTGTCGTATAAACTTTTAAGTAATCTTTCCATTTGTTCAGTCACGAAGTCATCTCCATATTGTGGGTTCCTTAACTGAAATAGTCGGGACCGCAGCAGGAAGAATCTTGTATCCCCCACGTCGCACCAAAATTCATCAGTTCATCGGCGTCTGTGAAAGAATTCACCATTATTTCAAAGAAGCTGCTATGTATTCAATGTTGTCGGTTAGAGTTCTGAAGTCAGAATGACAAAGGGGGCTGAAGCGCTTTCTTTTATACTCTCCGTTGCGCGAGTCATATCTATTTTGATAAGAACGTCATCGTTCTTCATTTTGATTGGTTGGTAAAAAAGTGGGTTGAAAACGAGGCTGTCAATTATAAGCCGTCAATGTTCTTCAATTTCATGTGCTGATCAAAAATAGCAATACCAGTTTAAACCTATCGTAACTGTACCGTTTAATGATAGGCTATAGTGACTTGTCATAAATAATGACGACATCAAACGAAATTAATTGACCGTCAATTTTATTAATCTTTTGTGATGAGCGGACCGAACTTTGATTAATGAAAAGCTATATTTAGTAACGAAGGATAAAGGGTTTTTGTTCAGGACCATTGTCCGCATATCCGTCCCTAAATAAATAGACACCAGACAAAGTGGCGACTTTAAAGAGATTAACTTTGACATTGAATGGACCATTGTCCGCACATCTGCTCTTAAATCAGCATACGCCAGACATTGTTGACATTCTGAATGGATTGATTTTGACACCTGAATAGCCTATTGTCCGTTTTTTAATTAGCTGAAAAGGTCATTAGAACCGGTCATGCGTATTAAGGAATGCAAAAAACTTGAAAGAGTCATTTTGTTGCGAAACGCAAAGGAGTTAGCATCGTTTATATGTATTTTACGCAGATATTTATTAAATTATTTTACAGTAAAAGTTCTTGTTATTATTTTATAAAAAAACATAATTTGACAGATTTATAATATCGAATTAAATTGAAAATTATTTTCATATATGTTGTTATATTTTAAAAAAATTTATAAAGAAACACATTTTAATTAATAAATAAATTGTCTTATTCATTGTATTATAGAGAGTCAATTAGTCAGTCAGTTTTCAATTAGATCTTATTACTAACGCATTTTCTTTTATTTGGAATGTTTATAAAAAACACATTTGAAATAATATATTAATATTTAATCAGTTTTTAATACTACTTTTATTAATAATGTTACTTGCATGATACAGACTATCATTCAAATACAAAATGTCCTAATTGAAAGGTAAGTCATTTTTATTCATTCATATTTTTATGGATTCATGTGTATTATTTTCACTTGAAATGTTATCTCCCCGTCTAGGGCCGAGTACCTGACTTATAATGTCCGCGATTCAAGCCCTAGATCGTGTATACGAGTCAACTCAATATACTTCCGGGAGATTAAAAATATATTTCTAAAAATACATGAATGATAACATTCTTAAAATAGAACAATGATGTCATTCCAAATATAGAATCCAATATGGCGTCGCGCTTGCGCGGCCTTGGGACTTAAGAGGCGCCTATACTACTAATATCTATTATTCTTTGATTTTTATCTGTATCTTTCTTTTAATGTCTCTTTTGTGCTTCCTATTTTATTCTTTAAAAACAATATATCTCTTTATATACTTGGTTGTTTGTGTCATTAAACGTTTAACTACCATTTATTTTCTAATCGTTTATGATATAAAGCTGAAATATATGTATGTTTCAAAAATTTTAGTTTGCCAGGCTGAATAATATCGACAGATTTTTTTACTAACAGTGGTCACATTTTTGACTCAATTATCATAACACTTTTCTACTTATTAGTTATTTAAACAAAATTGGGGAAAATATTGATAAATATAACCGTTTATCATTATTATATTAACGTATTGATAACACGTATTTCTTGTTAAATACGATAGAATAGTGTTTAAAACAAATGTTTCATATTCAATTCTTTGATCAGAACTTAATAAGTAGACCAGAAGCAGACATAAAAAAGACGGTTAATGACTTGTTTACCATCGATCCTTTTGCAGCGCTTTTGCAATTGACGTAACTAACGTCCTGTCAAGTTTTCGCTTTCATCCTTGCCGTTCCTGTTAGTGATCTTGTATCCGGTGTTTTGGAATTGCTTGCGCCTTTTGAAAACAAGTGTTCTGATGGCAGTATGATTGTCCTTTGTTAATTAAATCATTTTATATATTATGTATCTGAATGATAACAAATTTTCATGTCTTTAACATATGTCATATTTTTACATTTAACGTTATGACCACTGCTGTTTAGAAGTAAATGATTAGGCCATTTACTATCTGAATGACGTCAAATTTGAACATTATGTCACATAATTATAACTAAATGTGTTGATGGAATATATAAAATAACAGAGAAGTTAAATGTTGATGCTGCACATCAAAGACGCCGCCATAGGATGTGAACAGTCAATCAGCATTGAAAAACGTTCTCTATTACAGTTGAATATCCGAAGCACAAATCAATTTTATTTTAGTTCTTGGTATGTGCTCGTTGATTAAAGGGACTCCACTGAGGTTTAAAAGCCTAAAAACATAACATTTGAATTTCTTACATAAATAAGGTGGGACACTTTAAACAGAAATATATGCCAAAATAGTTAAGAAATCGTATTTTTATGCCCTTTTTAGCCCGATTTTAGTGAAAGCGTTTAAACGCTTTTCAATTTGGGTTATTTTTTTACAATTTGAATAATTATTCTTGAAGAACAAAAAGCGATTGATCTGAAATTTTGCAAAAAGATTGGTAGTCTAAACCTTCATCAAATGGTACATTTATCTGGAAAAATAGTTTCAGTCCCATCATGTCAAAAATCCTAAGTGGAGCCCCCTCTAATAATAAAGATGCATATTTTTGTAAAAAAGTAGAACCTAATGCATGGTGTCTGTAATTCTTAAATGTTTGTCTGTTGCGACATAGACTGAAACGTCTGGTCGAATCACTATAAAGTGGATAACAAATAAAATTGAAATGATTGGTATACTTTAAATAAATTCAAGACAGTATGTGCCGAGAATATACCCATTTAAATATTGGTACGAATTGCATAATGTTCGAATGATTTTGAGGACAAAATGTTTTGCAGTGTTTTCCCTTTACATGCCGTAGCGTAACCGGTTTGTTGTACTTTCTTAACGGTTGAGTGAGAACCGCCTCTCTGATAGCGGGCGTGGTTTAGGCTTTGTAATTTGTAATTAAATGATTCGACATGTGATATTGATCAAAATTGTTTTGGTTCCCTTCTACCCCGTCATGGAACACAATATGCTAGCATATGGAGCATTATATCAAATTTAATATGACAATTTAAGGCGGAGCCGAACTTCAACTGAGGCGAAGCAAAATATGAAGTAAGTAAAACTGTCCCAGTTGTCATCTCTCTTGACGGTTAAGTTTAAGAACGATCGGCTATAGGCTTGCTCATTGGCACGCTATTTATTATGGAGATAAAGTTAGATAATGAAAAAAAATGATATTCAAACATGGCACTATCACTTCAGTTAAACGTTTATTCTAATCCCTTAAATATCTGTGACATGTTGTACATCATAAAAACTTTTTTATTAGAAAATTTAAAAACAGTATGATTATGTTAAAACAAAAAAAAGAAAATACACAAAATCAAGAGTTAAATTTTCCCCATTGCTGTATGGACAAATGCATATCTAGTAGTCTAATTAATTATAAAAAAAAATTCGAAGTACAACTTAGCTCCATTTACTATTTTGATAAGTTGCGCCGGGTTCAATATCACAGAAAACACGTGTTCAGCACAAGAATGTAATAAACTTATGCTTAAATTGTAGAGAACATTTAACGATCGCTGTACATATGAAACTATTCATAAGTGAATGAAATATGAATATGCAAGACCCTTAATCCTAATAATAACTTTTTGAACAACTCTGGTATATGATAAGAAAATAAACAAATTGTTCAGTTTTCATAGTGTATTTATCAAATGGTTTCTTTACAATATGCATACGTTTAATTAAAACTGCATGGAGTCGTAAATGTCCTATCGGAACATCAAACAAAATCTTGAAAGCTAAATTTTGCCTGGCAATTGATATATCACTGTATCGCCGATAGTACTTTACCGATATATCAATACAAAAATCCTGATCGATGACACCTCTAGTTTTTATGCCACCGCAGCATTTACGATGCGGTGGCATATAGCGATTCATCTGTGTGTGTGTAAATGTGTTTGTGTGTATGCGTGTTCTATAGATTATATAGTGAACTTAAAAATCTTCTTGTGAAAAACCACTAGTCCAATTTCAACCACACTTGGCAGAATTGATAAATTGGTCCTTGGGTGAAGAGCTTCCAAAGTTGTTCAAAAATTTCATTCAATGCAGAAATCTTCTTGCCATGGTAACCAAAAGGAATTAAAAGATTAACGTTAAACAATCTTCTTTTAAAGACCCTAAAGGCTTAGAGCTTTGATATTTTACATAAGGCATTGTCTGGCAGACCTCTACCAAGATTGTTTAAATTATAGCCCTAGGCTCAAACTCAACCTCGCCCCTGGGGTCATTGATTATCACTATATGTACATATAGTAAAAACATAAAATACCTTCTTGCCTGAATGTACAAAGCTTAGAGGTTTGATATTTAATACGTGATATCATCTATAGGTACTCTACCAAAGTTGTTCAAATTTTGCCTCTAGTGTCAAAATCAGCCCTGCCCCGGGGAGCGTAGGTTGCCCTTATATGTATATAGTAAAAACTTTTAAAAAATTCTTTTCGATATTGACAAATGCTAGAGGTTAGATAATTTGCATGAAACATTGTGTAGTGAAACTCTAGCAAGATTGTTCAAATTATAGCCCTTGGGTCAAAATTGACCCCGCCCCGGGGGTCATTGATTTTAACTTTGTACATACAGTAAAACAAAACAAATCTTATTGTCTGAAGGTACAAGGCTTAGAGCTTAAATATTTGTTATATGATATCATCTAAAAGTACACTACCAAAGTTGTTCAAATTTTGCCTCTAGTGTCAGAATTAGCCCCGCCCCGGGGGTCATAGGTTTTCCTTATATGTATATTGTAAAAAACTGAAACAATCATCTTCTCTAAATTGACAAAGGCTAGAGGTAAGATATTTTGCATAAGGCATTGTGAAGTGAACCTTTAGCAAAATTGTACAAATTATAGCCCTGGGGTCAAAATTGGCCCACCCCCGGGGGTCATTGCTTTTCACCATGTACATATAGTAAAACATTTAAAAATCTTCTTGTCTGAAAGTACAAGGCTTAGAGCTTTGATATTTGGTATATATTATCATCTATGGGTTCTTTACTAAAGTTGTTTTCATTATGTCCGTAGTATTGAAATTGTCCTGCCCCAGAGGCAAGAGTTTTCCCTATATGTATATGTATAAAGTAAAATCTTGAAAAAAACTTCTTCTCTGAATTGACAAAGGCTAGAGGTTACATATTTGGCATGAGACTTTTCGAAGTGAACCTCTATCAAGCTTGTTCAAATAATAGCCCTTGGGTCAAAAATGGCCCCGCCCCGGCGGTCATTGATTTTCACGTTGTACATATATAGTAAAACATTAAAAAAATCATCTTGTCTGAAGGTTCAAGGCATAGAGCTTTGATGTTTGCTATATAATATCATCTATAGGTCCTCTACAAAAGTTGTTCAAAAATTTCCCCTGGTGCCAAAATTGGCCCTGCCCGGGAGCATTGTTTCTCGTTATGTACACATAGTAAAACAGTAACTAAAACATATGTTTTTTTTTAATTGGAGAAAGCTACACTTTAGATATTTGACATGAAATGTTTTTTCGTGGACCTGTATCACGATTGTTTTGAATTAAACCCTTGTGTCAAAATTTTGCCTTGCCAAAAGGGACATTGATGTACTTTCTTGTCCTTTGATGTACAGCAATGAAATTTTGACCATGTGCTCAGTTTTAGTTGTAAAATTGAACTTTGATATCAGGTGACTTAGATTTCGATGGTGTGGCTTACTTTCTTGTCCTTTGATGTACAGCTAGAATTTTGAACTATGTGCACAGATTAAGATGTAAAGTGAACTTTGATATAAGCTGACCTAGATTTTGACATAGTGTCTAACTATGCTGTCCGTTGATGTAGTCATGACATTTAGGATGTGTGAAATATGACCTTCACCACCAAATCCACTAGACTGAACTGCATTGATATATTCCTACTCTGATCTTTTATTTGAATAACAATAGATTCAACCACTAATCTGATGATAAGAATTAGATAGGTCAGGGATCTATGCATTATGACAATCTTCAATTGTTTAGAAACAAAAACAAATGTTCCTACACTACTATTTAGTGTTACATTAATGCGCGATGGCATAGCATTTTGTACAAATGCAAACTTGTTTGTCCCTGTTATTGATTTATTTTAGAGGAACACATATCACATTTACCCAGTATTTGCACATTGAATTGCAATCCAAGACCATAATTACTTTTTATATAAAATCTAGCATAACCTTTTTGTTTGTTTGTTTAGATATTGATAGAGTATCAGGATGGCACATCAACTTCAGTTAGAGAAGAAAAAATACAGACAGTGGGTAAAGGCTGGTTTAGGACTTGGATATTTAAAGGAGGGACTGGCGCCGTTCTGTAATGACATAGCTGACCAACAACATAAGGTTATCTTACAAAACATTCGGTCTACAAAATCACTACCATCAACTGTGACCTGTGGCAGCTGTCAAGTTGAAACTCTCAAACCAGACCATAAGTCAGTAGGGAATGCTGGAAACAAAGTTTGTTCTCTTGGGCAAGTAAAATGCAGCTGCTGCTTTACTAAGGACAAAAGGGCATGTCCGAAAAACATATGTGGCGCCATCTATGACTTTATTGTGCGGCATCATGCATCCTCACCACCTGCACCTTACTGGAAAAACAGCGATGCTCAACAGTGGTCGAAAGACCCTTGGAGCATTTGTAAGTGTTTTATAAATGCTCCAGGGTACGAACAGAGACAATCTGCTGGTGAAACTGATTGTACTGGGTTATTACATCTATTGATTAATAATCAGTATTTTCATAGCCACATTAGATGCAATGTCACAGGAACAAACAACCTTTTTTCAAAGGTAAATCATTAATAAAATATATTTTACTTATATTTTATCAGCTCTTTTGTAATGTTAATGCTGTATATTCCACATCAAAGTAAAAGAGGAAATGAAAATTTAACGTATGAAAGCAAAGAAATAATTCACCACTTTAATGACTCACAACAAATGTATAAACATTCACCAATCGTTTTTTTTTTTTGCAAAATTTGATGTAACTATTCACAAGGCTTGTGGTTAATATTTACTGTAAAGATGTACAATTGTAGATTTGTCTATAGAACTATTTGAATACAGGTCTATTTTCCGCTATCCCATTAATCTAAATATACGCCTCATTTCCAATTCAAATTTTATCCTTTTTTCCCAATCCCTAAAGGAATCCCAATTCCGAAGTCGGTGATTTGAAAGAAGGTACACACTTTTTTTATATTTGGTGTGGACGTTCTTGATGTTTCGGATATCTTTTAAATCCTTATCAGTTTCAGTAATATTTATTTAGCTTTGTATAAAAAGTTTGCACATCTTAAATGCTGGTATATTTTTCCCAAATAATACATTTCACAATTATTTATTTACTAAATTGAATAAGACACAATTTTTCCAAATTTGCAATGAATATATACATGTGAGAAAAAAGGCCTGGTATAATTTATGATTGCGTCTTTGATGAAGGTAAGTACCTAAACAAGTTTCAACAAAATAATTAATTGCTTAACAGTATACATAATTATGCATAGAACAATATTGAACCTGTGTTTCCTTTTCAATAGGTACGCCAGTATAGAAATAATATTTTCCACTCAAGCAGTATGGAATTAGAAGAACGTGAGGCAAATGCTTTTATTGACGATATGATAGCAGTTCTACAAGATGGTAAGGAGCTATTACAACGATCAGATGCCTTATTAGCGGTGAAGAAACTTCAAGATGTAAGTGTAAATAATGAATTATATCACTTTGAAGTCTTTATGGAGTTAACTTAAATTGATTTGAGATAACAAACCACTTAATTCAGGACAAAGTTTAGGTAACAGAGTTTGAAGAGGTAAAGTAAAGTCAAATTAAAAAAATAATCCCCTTTAGTTAAGGTATGAGCCTCCTAATGGGCACTATAAGGAACTATAAAATTGACAACATAGGTCAGGCATATACCTTAAAAGACACAAGAAGGCAAAATTTAAACAAAGTTTACCGTATGGTTTGCGAGTTAGGGAGATTTTTCTAAAGTAAAACTTTGCTATTAGAAGGGCTCTTTTTTAGAAATGAGAAACTCTAATTATTCTATTATATAATCATTATGAAATAACGTTTTCCTATAGAAAATATTTAAGAAACAAATAATAGCATTTAGCTAACAAATGACCCATCAAAATTATTGTTTCTACTCAAAATGTTTGAAATATATAAATAAATGTTACCCTACCCCACCCATTTTAAGTAGTTGTTTGATCATTTTTCTACTTGTAGGGCCTTATTCAAAATATCCCTAAAATTTACTCAAATCAGGGGCTGTTTTCAAAGTTTGCATAATTTTTTTTAAAAGTATATTGGATGCACTTGTCAAATATAAAATACTTTTACCGTCTAGTTTTTATTTTATTAGACTTTGAAAATATCAGGTACCATATTTTATAAAAAAAAAGTTGCCTCTTTTGGGGCTTGAACCCACGCCCCTCAGTTTCAATGCAGTTGACAGTAGTTCTAGCCTATTTGAGTACTCTTCAAAGTGGAGGTTATGCATTAGGTGGCTCATACCTTAATTGATAAAGTCACATTAAAATATTTATGTACCTATAAACTGTTAAATTATAAACAAAAGAGATCTTAGTTTGCAACTAATTAAAATCAAAAACTTTGGAACCCGAACAATTTTCAGGGTCCTGAAATTCTGTTTAATTCATACTTTCTAAATTATGATATTGTGGTAGAGCTTGGATTATATCAATAAATAAATTACCTCCAACATCAAGAAATTGAAAAGGGTGTAAAGGATTATCATACATGCAAAATGTTTGTATCTCCTATCAACTGTGACCATATATCTTGACCCCTATAAGAACATCAAACTTTCAAACATGTCAAACCCTTCATTTAATTGAAGGCTTAAAATAAAGTCTGACCTTATATATAATAAATTATGTTGTTTAGAAAATTAAATAATATAAATCATATAGATACATTTTTTATGAAAGAAAATGTTTCAAAACTGATATTTTTCATCAGCTGAAGGAGAGGGACTTCATTATTACGTCTGAAGGCTTTGAAACAACTCTGAGAGAAATTAAGGGAGAAATGGCAAAAGTTCTGAAATCGACAGAAAATGCTGCTACTAAAGAAGAATATGATGATCTGAAGAAGAAGCTAATACACATTGAAGCCAAGATGTCTGATGAAAAGGAGGGAAAACTGGAAAATGAAAAAGAACTTGGAAAACTAAAATTAACAATAAAAGAATTCGAATTCAAAATGTCTCAAGAAACACTTGAGAAAGCCGAATTGAAAAAGAAACTTGGAGTCTTGGAGACTCTTGTTTCAGAACAGAAAGAGGTAAACCAAATTTCCTTTTGTTTGTTAATTAAATAAATAGATGTTTGTTAAGCGTATACATGTATAAAGGCATCTTTGTATTAAAGACGATCAAGACATGATAGGTAATTGTAAAGAAATAACTTTATGATTTAAATTTTTGTGGTAATATACGTCAGTACTGTAGCTTTTTAAATGGAAACAAAAACAACCAGGTTTATCCCCTGTACAATGGGTACAGAATGTATATAGCCATAATTATCCACTGCAAACAAATATTGTTTGAATTTTTAAAAGAAATCTTCCAAAATCCCCATATGAAAAAAAAAGTTTCTTAAGAATGCTAAAATTTCACAAAAATATGATGAACAATTCATAATTGCTATCAACAATTTGATTTTAAATTGTTTGTTTTTGAAATCGATGTTAAAATCTCCTATAAGTGGCCCAACACTTTGAATTATTTAGCCTAAAATAATTGCTGATTTGAGATGGCGAATTCAGAAATACAGTATGATGGCTAGCTTTTATCTCTCTATGAGTCAGGAGTTTGCCCAACACACTTTTAATTTATTTCAATTGTGACACAAACAAATTTTGACACATACTAACATAAAAATGAGAATGTCAAAAATGAATACCAGTAAAATTTCTCTTCAAAATATCACATCAACCACGGTAAATTTTGCCGTAAGTAACACATTTGAAATTTTTGTTTTACGACTCTTGATGAAATAGCCGTTGATAAACAATCTTATATTGAACAAAAATATTTAATTTTATATAATTACAATCAGCAACAACTAGAATTGTGAACGTTTTGGCAGAAAACAGACAAATATTCATTTGTCATATAATTTTGCGATGTCGTGATTTAAAAAAAAATGTTGCCAAAAGGAAGCTGAGTCTTATTTTAAGTGTGTTACTACACTTAAATAATGTTTATGAATAAAAATTACTTAAGGTATTGTTTATATTTGTGTATATCGAGATATTTGTCATTATGTGTTCAGGTCACCTATTCAATGAATATTTTTTAAGGGAGGGGTGTGTGTGGAAACACCATAACAAAAACAGAATATCTTTTTTCATAAGGTTTTAAAAAATATTCTTCAAATCTCAACAATCACTTCTGTACAGTATAATATTGTCCTATTTTTAACATTGTCTGCATTCAATTGTTGTAGTAGATCTGCATGTATAATTCCTTTATATTTCAGAATAAAGGTGTTATATTTATTTTTATCCCTCGCCGAAAGGCGGCGGGGGATATAGAAATGTCCATCCTTCCGTCCGACATTTTTGTCCGGAGCATATTTCAAAAAGTATATGAGTAATCAACTTGAAACTTCATAGGTGGATAAATCATATTAAGGAGGAGTGCAGTGCACAAGGATGATAACTCTACCATGCATAATCTTTGAGCTATTGTCCTTTGTTATTTTTCATACTTTTTGTCCAGAACTTATTTTAAAAAGAATGTGCGGTATCAACTTGAAACTTCATAGGTGGACATGGTGGATAGATCATATTGAAGAGGCGTGCAACGCAAAAGAATGATAACTCTACCATGCGCAATTTTTGAGTTTTTGTCCTTTGTATTTTTCAAACTTAATTTCTGTCCAGCGCATAACTCAAAAAGCATTTGATATATCAATATGAAACTTTATAGGTAGATAGATCTCACTCATGCAGTGCACAAGAATTATAACTCTACCCTTCATTTTTTTTCCATGCTTACTTTTTGTCCAGAACATTACAACAAAGCCTTTGAGATATCAAAATGAATTTTCATAGGTAGATAGATCTCATTGAGGAAGAGTGCAGCATACACGAATGATTACTCAACATTGCATAATTTCAGTTATTGCCCTTTGTTATTTTTTATGCTTAATTTTTGTCCAGAGCATAACTAAAAAGCCTTTGAGATATCAACATGAAACTTCATAGGTGAATAGGTCTCATTGTGGAGGACTGCAGCACACAAGCATGATAACTCTATTATGAATAATTGAGTCAATAATTGCCCTTTGTTATTTTTCATGCTTATTTTTTGTCCAGAGCATAACTAAAAAGCCTTTGAGATATCAACATGAAACTTCATAGGTAGATAGATCTCATTGAGGAGTAGTGCAGCACACAAGAATGATAACCTACCCTGTATTTTACAGTTATTGCCCTTTGGTTTTTTTCAGGCATTAGTATTTATATAGGTTTCAAATCTATAATCACTTCAGCCATCAGTTTTCATTTCCAAAATACCTCTTCAAATTGAATTATTCTCCTCTACTACATATACAATTCTTCCAATGAGCAAACACATTTGGCGAGGGATGGCCATGTTGACTTGGCTCTTGTTCACAATACGAATTTTATTATTTTTAAAAATTCACTATAAAAAGGCATGGGATGTGTACAAAAAGTGAGAACAAAAATCACTGTAATAAATATTTTTTTTATTTCCTCATTAGAAAAACAATGTTTATAAAAATTATGTACAGTTATTTCAAAAAGTTAAAAGTTTCAAAATGAAATCTTGCCTATCATGAAAATTAAATCTGTCAAAAAGAAATATAATTTCTCTCATTAAAATTTGCCAAATTAGAGAAAATCTTTTACTAAAAATTCTGACCAGAATGATCCCTGCACTTAAGGTTTAATGTGAGCTGGCTGAGCTTCCTCATGGTGAAGGTGACAATTAAAGGTTGATAAATAGCAATGCTTACTCATCTTTTAATGTAAGCAGTTCTTGCTCATAGTGATGGTCACATTAAAGGTTAAATGTTAGCTATGCTTGTTCATAGTGAAGATCACAATTAAAAGTTAAATGTTAGCTTATAATGCTTGTTCATGGTAGAGGTCATACCTAACTGTTAAATGTAAGATATGCTTGTTTATGGTGAAGGTCACACTTAAAGCATACATGTTATAACGTCCGGGATTGTTCCCAGAAATAAGGTGTCTGTTCCAGATTATGTCTCGGTAAAAAGAAATACTTTGTAGGCAGAAATTTTGCACTTTATATAATTTTATTGTCAAGTTTTTTTTTAACTATTCTATAACGCTGGTAACAAACGATTATCCCCAAACAGCATTGCAATAAACAGTAAATGGTGACACTATCCTTTGATTAGTAAATCTATGTGCCCCATACCACAAACACTTATCAGTTATATTTTTTTATCAATTAAAAGATAAATTGTTTACCCTATGTGTCATACACTGTATTTAATAACTGGCCAGCATTAATTTAATCGCCTGTAGGCAGTTATTAGAAGTCAAACACTGTGAAAAATACCGCTAAATAGGAGGTGATGAAATCTACAGGAGTCAGCGAATGTTTCGAGTAAACAACATGGCTAATTGTCCTTGCTTAACATAGCTTAATTTTCTTCTGCGACTTATTCAATTTACGATGCCTTAAAAGATAGAAAAACTGTCAATATTAATTGACATTTTGTCTTGTTTATGATGCCATTAAATTTCAGGTTGTAAATACTAGTAATATAGGTTGTATGCCACTTTGTAAATTTTAGAAACAATACGGTTGCTTATCTAAATGAAAAGTGTCCCGAAAATGAGCCTTAAAATTATGGCAAGTATGCTTTAAGGTTAAATGTAAGATTTGCTTGCTCATAATGAAGATTACACTTAAAGGGTCAATGTTAGCTATACTGGCTCACTGTTAAGGTTAAACGTAAATATTATAATATTTCATGTTTGTTATGGTAAGTTTTGCTTAGTTTACACAATTAAGCACTGAGAAATGTTGAGTTTGTTGTCCATGGTAAGATTTTGTTATAAGACAAGCTATGTTTGTAAAAATGTATGCCCCATATTTGCAGTCAATTAGTCACGTGATCAGATTATTATGCATGACGTCTGACCTAGTGAACAAAAATCAATAAGGGTTATCAACTGGTCATGACTCAGAAGGTAATAATTATTGTGACCGCATACGTTGTGTGCAGCAATTTAAGTTAATACAAATTTTACCAAATAATATATGCATAAATTTTATGAATCATGTAGGCCTCATTAATGACAGCAAAGTTGTAATATAAAATTCAAAGGCCTTCAAATGTGTATACGAAAGGCATTTTTAGTTTAATATAAAAATATCAACTTGTGTTGTTGAGTTAATGGTCAGAAACAATATTTAAGTACAAGGTCAATATGACACTGACCCCTTGACCTCAAAATCAATAGGGATCATCTTCTTGCCAAGACCAATGCACCTACACATTTTACGGGTCAGCAGCTATGGGCTTGTTAAGTTAGTGATCGGAAACCATTTTCAGCTACAATGTTAATATGATCTTGACCTTTGACTTCTTGACCCAAAAATCAATAAGGGTCATCTTATTGTCAAGTCTATTGCACCTACGAAGTTTTGGGGCCAAAAGCTCATGGGTTGTCAAGTTAATGATCGTCAACCGTTTATATCAACAACATAAATATGAACGTTGACCCCTTGACCCAAAAATCAATAGGTGTCTTCTGCTGGTCATGACCAATCATCATACTAAGTTTGAACTTCCTATGCCTAAGCGCTCTTTAGTTATTGATCGGAAAGTTTTTGAACTACAAGGTCAATGTGATCTTGACCTTTGACCCCTTGACCCCAAAAAACAATAGGGGTCATCTGCTGGTCATGACTAATCTTCATACCAAGTTTGAAGTTCCTAGGCCTTAGCGTTCTTTAATGTCGATCGGAAACCGTCCTTAACTACAATGTCAATGTGACCTCGACCTATGATTCCTTGACCTCAAAAATCAATAGGGGTCATTTGCTGGTCATGACCAATCATCATAGCAAGTTTAAAGTTCCTAGGCTTAAACGTTCTTTAGTTATTGGTCGGAAACCATTTTTACCTACAAGGTCAATGTAGGTCAATGTGACCTTGACCTTTGACCCCTTGACCCTAAAATCAATAGGGGTTATCTGCTGGTCATGACCAATCATCAAACCAAGTTTGAAGTTCCTTGGCCTAAGCATTATTTAGTTATTGATCCGAAACTATTTTACCTACAATGTCAATGTTACCTTGACCTTTGAACCCTTGACCCCAAAATCAATAGTGGTCATCTGCTCGTCATGATCGATTATCATACCAAGTTTGAAGTTCCTAGGCCTAAGCATTCTTTAGTAATTGATTCGAAACTGTTTTACTTACAATGTCAATGTTACCTTGACCTTTGAACCCTTGACCCCAAAATCAATAGAGGTCATCTGCTCGTCATGATCTATTATCATACCAAGTTTGAATTTTCTAGGCCTAAGCGTTCTTTAGTTATTGATCGGAAACCTTTTTTACCTACAAGGTCAATGTGATCTTGACCTTTGACCCTTTGACTCCAAATTCAATAGTGGTCATCTGCTTGTCATGTCAAATCATAATAAAAAAATTGAAGTTCCTAGACCTTAGCGTTCTTTAGTTATTGATCGGACACCATTTTTACTTACAAGGTCAATGTGACCTTGACCTTTGACCCCTTGACCCCAAAATCAATAGGGGTCATCTGCTGGTCATGCCCAATCCCTACTAAGTTTGAATTACCTAGGCCTTAGCGTTCTTTAGTTATCACTCGGAAACTATTTGGTCTACGGACCGACGGACCGACAGACAGACAAATGCAAAGCAATATACCCGCTCTTCTTTGAAGTGTGGGCATAATAAGGTATAGAACTATAAACTTTGATAATCATGTTGATAATTTTAGCTTCAAATTTTTACCACTTATAAACTTTTTTTTTTCTTGGAGAATATAAAATGTGACCCGATGACTCCTAAAATGCAGAACAATTGTTTACAAAGAATTTCGGGTGAGTGATTAAATCGGGTTATCATGGTGGTTATTGTGCTAAAATATAAAAAATGAAATAAAAGTATGTACATTATTATGTACATACCTTTGAGTATTAATACATACATCTTAATAACGTCTTGTTGATTAGTTTTGAATTAAAATCTCATTTTTGGAGTTAAGAAGATGATTTGTTTTTGCAGGAGATGGCAAAAATTAAGACAGACACTTCCTCAGGTCAAAGTCAGGCAGAGTATGAGCACACCAAGTTAGGTGAGCGAATATTTGTTTTAATGGGGTACATACCAGTGTATGACAATTTGTTTGTTTCCCGCCTTTTCGAAGAAAAAGGGGAATTTAGAAATAGGCTCTGTCCGTCCGTCTGTCCGTCAGTCCGTCCGTCTGTCACACTTTCGTGTCCGGTCAATTACCTTGTCATTTATCAAAGGAATTTCAAATAATTTTGCACAAATGTTTGTTATAATAAGACAATGTGTCATGCGCAACAACCAGACACCTACCTCCAGGTTAAGGTCAACATTTTCTGTTTGAGGGTATATGTCGTGTCCGGTCCCTCACTTTCTTATCTTTGGAGGGATTTTTTAAATACGTGCCACAATTGTTAACAATACTGAGACAATGTGTCAAGCGCAAACACCGGTTACCTGTCTCAAAGGTCAAGGTTACACTTGGAGGTCAAAGATTAACATAGTCTGCTACAGGGTATATTTTATGTTCGGTCCATAACTTGTTCATAGCTCAAAGGATTATGAAAACACTTGGCACAAATAGTAACTATAATAAGATGATGTGTCATGCGTTACACCTGCATCCCTACCTTCAAGTTCAAGGTGACACTTGAGGGTAAAAAAGGACAAAGTTCACTAACGGAGCATTTTAGCCCTGTAATTTTATGAATTCAAAACCAATAAAAAAATTAAAATTATACATGTTCCTCAAAAAATGACTTATTATCTATATAGAAATGGCAAAATATTACAGTAAAAGGTATTTTCAGTTAAGAAAGTACATGCCATTTACTATGCATATTTGCCAAAATAGCGAATTATCGGTCATTTGCCGCACCTGCATAAAATTAGATATGAAGAGCCACGAGCGACACTTTTTTTTTCACAAAATGATACTATATATATATATATATATATATATATATATATATATATATATAATGTATATAACAAAGCTACGACAGAAATATGGTGGTGTCGGTTTGGCTCTTCATATAAAAATACCGTTAATCTAACATTGGCTGTTGCTATGGTAATTCGGGTCAACTGATAATAATCATATCACCTGGCTTGTACCAATGCATTTGTTTAAGCAACAATATAAATGTTTAGATCAAAATATTTTTTATTTGAATGAATTCAACAAATAGAAATGTGAATAATTATACTGTGTTTGTGTACATTGAATTTTAAGCTACAATAACTGCTTGATATAAAATCACATTTCATGGTTTAACTTTATCCTAAGTGTGCGCTTCCAAAATTTGCGGAAAAAACTTTTAACTGCACCAAAGAAGGACGATCGGTTAACAAGAACAGAACCACTTGTTCAAAGAAAAACTCACTAATTATAAGTCAGGAACATACCTTTATCTGTTTAAAAAAAATTGTGTAAACCTTAGTTATTGTACAGTTAATAGGCATAACCAAGGCTTTAGTTTAATTAAACAAGTGCTTTAAATTATGATTTGTTAACTGACAATATTTTGTGCAAGCAATTTCAAGTCTATCAAAAAGTAATAAAGCGGCTAAATGTATGTTGTTTACTTTATTTCTATTTAATGATCATGTAAGTTAATGTATTCTTATACTTTATAAATGGTATTTATTTTTGATATAGCTGTAGAGACTAATAGGAAAAAAGTTAATGTTATAAAGGACAAATAAGTAAAAGGTTAATTCTAAAAAAGGAGTCTGACCGATAATAGCTATTTAAAATAATATTTATTCTCATTTGTTTCTAACTAACCTGGTCGTTCGTAGGCCCTACTCGCCCAGTGTTTAGATGGTTAAACAAATGCTATTTATTACTAGTCCTGGACTTGTTCTGTTTGGAAAATCATGACTTTTTTTAGTTTACCCTAACTTGCAATACAGATGCTACGACTTCCAAATTAGAAAATAAGATGACACGCTGGTGTAAATGCCATGTTACGATGATGAAAAAACGATGACATGATCATACCATGGCGTCTTAATTAGTGTGCCATTATGTTTCACCAGTGTGTCATCGCCTACATTAATGGTCGTGCGCAATGATACAGTTTAATAAGCATTAAAAAGTGGTTAAAGCTAGCTCCTCGGGACCATGACTGTATGCTAAATCCAATGTTTCTAACATGTACAAGGACTTAGCATCTTGCGAGAAGAGTTATTTCTTTTTGACTCACTGTCATAATTTTGACATGTAGGAATTTTAACTTATAGGAAACTCTATTTCGGTAACGCGTATTATAACAAATTAAATTATTGTTTACATTTATATATAGCCTTGTTATAAGTTAGTCAGAAGATTTGTGAATAAAAGTAGGGTTTCATGCTATTGCAGACAGAGTTACAATGCAGATAAACTAGTCATGTCTAATATAAAGACTGTCAGAAATGTTTATATAAAGGCCTCCTCATACGATGAAAGTGGGAGATTTAAGACTAAACAGTGATACAAAATTGTTTGTCTTTCAGAACTAATACATGTATGAAAACTTTTAATAATGAGGTTTGATATACATTCATAATCATGTTATATATTGTTCTGATGATATTTATTTTATATTGTAATACCGTATAAAAGTGCAGTATTATGAATATCATTTTACTGGATAATTCATTGGAGTTGACATTAAAATTGTTTATTTATCTATCTTATACTTAATGGAATATTCTGTTTCTGGTTAACAAGGTATCTGGGATACTTTTATTGTCTACTCAAAAATATTGTAACCTCTTTCTTTTGAATTTCTTCAACATATTTTTCTCACTTTTTTATGAAATCATAGAACTGAATTTAGGTGTCCTAAACCAAGAGTGAAATTTTCTGAAAATGCATAATTTGTTAAGGTTCAATACATTATACATGGTGACCATGTAAATTATTACGTATTTACATTAAACTTGTATGCTGTGAAACAAGAGCTAGCGGGGAAATGCTTGACTTTTATACTTATTCTAAAAGCAGACAATTAAATGGTTTAAAAATCTTTAAAAAGAAAAAAAAAAGAAAAAAAAATTGTTGTTCCTTTTTTGCAAAGTTTGATGTATTTGTCTAGTAATGCTTGTTGTTTTGTCAAATATAAATGATTTCCATAAATAAAATGACAAAGTTAAGAAGATTTTAGAAACATTCAATCATATGACTATCACGGTCATATATATAAATTATTCAACATGTCCGTCTGGTCACAAGTGTTGTTTTGTCCACGTTTGATACAAATATGTAGATAAATAACACAATAATGACATCTTAACCATAATTAAATTGTATGACCTTGGCGGTCAAGGTCATTAAAAACTCAAAGTCAAGGCAGTACAGCCATTAAAAAGAACTTGTCCAAATATGAAAAAAAAACACATTTTGATTAATAACCAAGATACAGGCAATTATAGCAATGCATTTTATATATTAGAAGTGAAAGTTCTATTATTTGACCTTCACGGTTAAAGTCATAAATGAGTCAATGTAAATTTAAGTTTGATATCCATGAAGGTCCTGATCAAAAAGATGTTATGTCTAAATATGAAGTTAATCCATTTATAAATAACAAATTTATAGCCAGATACAGAAATAAAATGAGATTATAAATAATTTGACCTCCAATATCATGTATGATTGAAGGTCAAAGTCTTGTCCAGTCCACTTGTTTATAGTAAAAACAAAACAACAAACAAAAAAAGTATTTTATAAAAATGGTTGTCTACCAAGTTTTGTAAATAAAAGCATTGGGGTAAATAATTGGCCTTAATATGGGGGGAGTCATTGATTTTCCTTATAATATTATGAATGTAGTAAAAACTTAATTAAAAAAAAGAGCTAGAGCTTATATACATGTAAGAAACAACTTCTAGTGAATGTCTACCATGTACTGTTTTAGATGCAAATGTGAACTTCGTGATGTAGATTATATATCTGCTTTTGATTATAGTTTATTAAATTATTTGTTCTTTGTCATGGAGTTTTTATTCTCCGGTGAGCGATTTCAGGGACATCATGGCCCTCTTGTTGAAATTCCTGTCTCCATACTGTACACTAACTTCCCTTACAAAATTCACTACTGTAGAATCAAGTTATTCAGAAAAGAAATGTTGTTTAAACAAATTAGGCTTATATTCTCATCCTTAACTCATGTGATCTGTGCTAAAAACCTACTTTCACTTTACTGCTAGGGGTTTTGATGATGTAATTAAATTAAATGTGACATTATTGTTTCAATTTTTCCAATACTTGTTTAGCAGACTAATTATGATTGAGTTTTGGGCTCTTAAAGGGAGACAATAACATAATAGTTCACATGACACTCTTAACATTTGCAATCAGGCAATTTTGTTACAATATTTAGTAACAAGTGTATTTAAAATAGTTATATACATATGTATTATAGGCATGACATAGTGGTTTATCATTAAACATTAATCTAATTATGGCATAATGATTATTTAACACCAAACATATGGTATGTGCATTCATCAATTTTTATGTCCCCGCCATAAAATGGCCAGGACATATAGTGTTACCCTGTTCCGTTATTCCGTCCTTCCATCGTTCCGTCATTCCGCAATTATCAGTTTCCGTTCATTATCTTAGTAACGATTGCACACATTCAACTCAAATTTGACATATGGATGTATCATAAAAAAACACAGGGCAAGTTCATTTTCTTCATGGTCCAATGATTTTTGACAGATTCATGCCCCTTGATAAAACTTTCAGTTTCCGTTCATTATCTCACCAACAGTATTACACATTCAATTCAACTTTGAAATATGGATATATCAAAAGAATCTGAGGTCAAAGTTGAAATGGGTCATGGTTGGATGATTTTTGGCAGAGTTATGGCCCTTTTACTTTGAAAATAATAAGAACATTTTTCAGTTTCCATTCATTATCGCCCCAACGGTATTACACATTCAACTCAAATTTGACATATGGATGTGTCAAAGTAATGCACAGGTCAAGTTTTAATTTGGTAACGGTTCGATAATTTTTGGCAGAGTTACATTGTTAGCCACTTTCACTTTGAAAATAATTAGAAATGTTCGATTTCTGTTCATTGTCTCCCAAACGGTATTACCCATTCAACTCAAATTTGACATATAGATAAATCTTAGGATAAACTTTTCTAGTTTGAATTTGGTCGTGGTTTAATGATTTTGGACAAATTTATCTCTCTTGAATGTTGAAAAAAAAAAATATTCAGTTTCAGCACTTATATTTTTGTTGAAATGTATGTTGTCATTATTTTGGCTACAAATATGCAATATGCAATTTAACACAGTAGTTTCAAAACCTTAAACTTTGTATAAAAATGGTTTATGTTAACATCAAATAGTTTTTAGGGTTTTGAACTTAAAATGAAAACAAAATTAGTTTGTGCAATCATATTTGGAATTAAATGTTATAACTTTTGAAATTTTTGGCTGGTATGTAATAGTTGGCCATCAATGTTTAATTGAGTTTGTTTATGTTATATATAGCTGAGTCACTAATTAGTGGTGCCTTTATGTTATACTATATTATAATTTTAGAATGGCAGAAAGAGATGATAGCATCATACTGTAAGAAATTGCTAAAAGTACCAGCAATGCCTTTACTACCACGAGGTCACATATGTAACTTCAGTGAGATTTATGTTAGGCCTACAATAACAAGAGAAAAAAAAGAGAAAGGGGAGACAAAAGAGATTGAGGTCAAGTCAATGTCAGAAATCTTCATAAAGAATGATGTGCCTTTGAAACATATATATGTTCTTGGAGAAGCAGGGTCTGGTAAGAGTAGTTTCTGTAAATATTTGGTCAACTTTTGGTGTATTGCACACAGTGATGCACAAAATGATGATGATAAGTTTGAAGGAGTCAAAGAAATGAAGAAATTTGATATCATGTTTTATATCTCCTTAAGACATAATCAAGACATAGACAGTGTCCAGGATATGATTAAAAATCAGTATGATATTGACGTTTCAAGCCCAATTCTCAAAAAGCACTCTGCAAAGATTATAATATTGCTTGATGGCTTAGATGAATGGTCTTCTGAAAGAAAGTCCTACAATCAGTTCCAGACAATGGGTCTTCCAAAACAGGATGTTAATAAAGACTACACAATCGTAACAACATCACGGCCATGGAAAGTTCACACCTTAGGAATAAGTGAGACAGAAATTGAACAGTTACTGAATCTGAAAGGGTTTGATTGGATATGTGAAAGGGAAATGGTAGATAGAACAGTCTCACAGTTAAATTCCAGCAGGCATGCTAGTAAAGATGCCTGGGTTTGTAAACAAAAGCTAACAGAAAAGTCCCTGCAAAGTTTAAAAGAGCTACCAATTATGCTTCAACAACTGATTTGTCTGTGGTTTGATGGTAAACTTGATAAAACTTCAAGATGTGCCATCTACACTGGCATGTTAGAACTTTTGTTTACCTGGAATGACATGAAAACTACAGGAACAAGAACTCGACTCATGGAGGTTACTCAGAAAGTAGATCTTCCTAAAACCTTAGCTGATAAAACAGTATTAACATTAAACAGCCATCTCATTTATTATGTGTCACAGTTGGCTTATAAGACACTATTTAATTGTCCGAAGGATAAATCTTTGGCATTTGACATTTCTATGTTTAATGAACTAGAAATATCAGATGAAGTGAGAGAAAATTGCTTGAAACTTGGAATAATTACAGAAGATGAATGTCAAAGTTTATCTGTATCCGAACCACCAAGATCATTTTTTTCTTTTATTCACAAATCAATGCAAGAATTTCTGGCTGCAGTGAATATTGGTATAAATTTCAACGCAAAAATTGGTTCATCAGATAGTACAGGAAATGTTGAATCAGCCAAAGAGTTTATTTATGAGGTTTTTCAGAAATGTTCAAAAGTAAATGACATATTAGAGCAGTCAAACGTCATGATTATGTTATGTGGTCTTGAACCTAGATTAGCAACACATGTTTCAAAAAACATATATGATACTGTGTTTGAAGACTCTCGTGTTCAGGAATACAGGAGAACAATTAGTAAGAACTTTGATATATTAGATAGTTTTATTACTGATATTCAAAAGCTTATGTTTGAGTCCATGAAAGAAGTCAATGCAACATGTAGTGAAGAAAATAATCCTGTATTTTATATTGGAGATTTGGTAATTGATACAAGAGATCAGAATTGTGATATTGTTTGTACAGGTATTGATCAGCATCAAATTGTTCCTGACTCTGTTCGGTCTATTAATGTAAATGACATCAACACAAAAAATTGTAAATTTATAAAATATTTACCAATGTTTCATTATCTTGACAAAATTGCAATTACATATGACCGTATGCCTACACAAAGGTTATCAAGTACACATAATGATATTTCACAGAATAATAAACAGATGATTAATGAGATTAACAATTGTGTTTCTGAGACAATTAAAGTAAATTCTTTAACATTAAAATCTCTGACTCGTCAAAGTGTCTTATACTCTAATACTGACAAGTATTACCCAGTCTATAAAACAGTTGTAAGTAACCTTCCTAGTATGATCAATCTTGTAGCAATAAGAATGAGTTGTACAAGAATGAGTAGTGATAATACTACTATATTTTGTAATTTTCTTGAGAGAACCAATCATCTTAAACAAATACATCTTGCGCATGTTAAATGTGAGTGTAAGAACCAGCATGGTGTAAATTTATCAAAACATCAACATCTTCAGTACCTTTATTTGGTTAATACTGTTAGTGTGATAGATGCTGACACTACAAACCTTGAAATATTTAAATTTTATACATTGAACAAAAGTAATTATGAGACACTATTTGATATTATTAGAAAATCTTACAAATTAAAAGAACTTGAATTGTATGCAGATTCTCACAGTAAATCTCAATTATATCATACCAACATAACAAAGAGACTAGTCACAGTATTACCATTGTTACACAATCTCAGTCAGCTTGAGTTACGGTATTGTAGGTTTACTGACAATATAATACAGTTACCTTTAGAGATGAAGAGTTTAAAGAACATTGTGCTTTATCGTGTGATAATGAGTTTGACAACATGGCAGAAGTTTGTTGATAGTATGCCTAGTATTTCTCATACTGTAGATGTGAGTGTAAGGAACTGTTATATAATAAGAGATGGTGAGGAGTTTAATGTTGATATGTTTACATGGACATTACTAGGAGGACTTGAAGGAGGGAATGGAAATGATGCAAAACAGTATGTAAAAGATCAGGATCAGTCATTTCATGTTAAACGTGATGATCCTTCTCTGTTTGAATTTTCAACAAAAAAGTGAAATTATAAGGATACATGAAGATTAAAACATAAGTCTAAATTATTTCATGTTAAAAAGGATGATGATGTGGGTTTCTTTGTTGTTGTTGTTTTTTTTTTTGGTGTGTATTTTGTTTTATTTCAACCCAAACAGGTTTGAATTTTTTTAACGTAGTGGTAGTCTATATTTTGTATGTTAAAAGACACAGTATTTTTTTTTATTTTCAACAAAAACTAAAAACTGAAGACTCGCTTGATTTAGTCTGTACATGAGCAATAATGAAAAGTGCGAAATCCCTCACGCCCCCTAGCACCGACTTAGGCTGTACTCGATTTTCAACTCTTAAAAGTGCTGGAATCAATGATAACAGAGGACCAGAAAAACATAACAACACTGAAGTAAAGTACGTGACAACTTATAAAACCATGTTTTTACTGTTTTCATTTTCTAATGGTACAGTTTATTTATGTATTTGTTATAAAAATCGGTATTTGGAGATCTATATATCATAATATTTATGTCTCAATAATATCCAACCCTCATGGGGACGTACACGTTGAGATTTTGGATAAAACCACTTGGAATCCTGAACTTTTCTGAACATTTTGGTCTGATGAAGTTAAGATATTGATGAACCTGCTAAACTTTGCCCAACATATCCCAATGAAATCCTTTTATAATATTTCTCATGAACAGACTTCAATTTCTATATATAATTTTGTTTTCATTGCTTCTCCTTTTCAAAATTTTGATATATTGGATTCAAACTGTCTTATTTCCTGCCACCAATCTTTAAGCATTTTACACCATATCACTATCATGGCTTAACAGAGTTGATTTTAAAGGTTTCAAGTGAAAAGAAAAATTCAGAGTATTTTCGGTGACATAATGTGGTTTGGGTCTATATGCAATTGATACAATTGTTTAAAATTGAGGATTTTTTGTTAAAGTGTTTAACATGCACGACATATGGAATGAACTGAGTCATTCTTATTTTTTGATGTGTCCCCCTTCTATATATATAAATGCATGGAAGTTGTAGATGTACCACAACAGATGCAACATGTTAGCAATAATGGTTTTGACTAATGTTATTGAAACAGATTACATGCCTTTGTCTACCATGTTTTTATTATTATAGAAAATAAAATAGAAAAGATGAACCAATGTTAGCAACTGTTTCATTCCAAAGCTATAAACAATGAAATTGCAGTTACATATTTTATAATACAGTTGTCCTTATATAATACGATAAGAATTTTCTTTTAAGCAAGTTTTATCTTAATTTTCATAATAAATAATTGAGTAAACAATTGAAAAAAATATATTAGAACTGTCATTGATAGAAATGATATTGATGTTTCTGCTGACGGCTCTAATATTACTTGAATCATTTAAAAATATCAACAAACTTTGAATACTGAAACATTCCTAGCTATATTTTTTGTTGTCAATTTTTTTTTTAAATGTTGGTTTCCTAAAGTAGATTTTAATATAAAATTTGTATTTTAAAAATAATTTTGCTATTTAATAATACAATAGTGAAATATTTTAATGTAGTTACAATACATCTTGCACCAAATAATTTTCAACTTATCAATAAAAACATTGGCGTAAAAACTCATGTAAGTGTACTAATTGTAGTTTTTGCACCAACAAATTATTAAGCTGCATTTACGTTTTTTGTTTTTATAACACAACAGTCATTTTTATCAAAATTCAGCTTCTTAGGTTCAGAAACTTTGTATTTCTATCCAAATAATGAAAAAAGTGATTTTCTCAAAAAATGTCAGTTACATGACTTTGTGCTTCAAGGTGATATATACCACTTCCTTTGCATATTAAACATATCACTGGTATTTTTATACCAAACTCTTGTCCCATATATCATGTAACTGGTATTATTATATACCATTTTCTTGTCCTATGTATCATAAGAGTGGTATTTACAAATACCATTCAATTTTCCTATATATCATCAAACTTGTACACGTTCATTTGATGTTCAAAAAGTTTCTAATTGGCCATATATTTCAGCCGTCTTTATTTTCTTTTGCATTTTAGCAACTAGTACAGTTATGATGAATAAGTATTAAATATGGATGTGAAATACCCATTTTGTTTACATTGTGCTAATCTAATCATATTTCTTTTCAAACTCATTTTTTGCCCGTAATTAGAATATTAACTATAATTATTACAACATCATAAAACGCAAATTTGCCCATATTACAAAAATCTATTCATTTCCAGGGCGTAACTTTAAATGTAAAAATGGGGAAAATCATCTATATAGTATGTTAGTAAACATAATTATGATAACATGAAAATTATATTATGACTTGTGTACTTGGTATGTTATGTGTATTTTATGCTTACATATGCTATGTCTTATGAACACATGCATCAAACATTGTGTGTTTGTTACTTAAAATATAGATTAAATCTTTCAACCTTTATTTAAATGTACATGATAAACAAATCTATATTGGCCATGCTTAAAAACCTAAGTATATGAAGTTAGGATAAGTTAATGCTACAAAATGTTATGTCAATTGTACAAATATATTTAACATGAATTTTAAAAGCTTGAAATGTACATTTAACAGTATCTAGTAGACATTATTCTGCTATTATAAATAAAAAATTAATGTATGACAGCACTTTTTAATTTTGAAACTTTCACAATTTTATTCATTTTATTTGGAACTTTTCTTGTTTAACTTTAAAAAGGCTGTTTTATAAGAAGAATCGGAAGTTTGGTTGACTAACATTTTGTCTAATAAATAACATGCTTTTTTAGGTTAAAAGTTTAAATTTCATAAGAATGGATACAACACATCTATTGAATTTATCAAATAATGGTAGCATGTATTCCATTATAGAGAAATGTTAGCAACATATAACAATTAAAACTTGTCATAGAACCTTCATTAGAGCATTGTTATTCTGCTGGTTTTGTTATTGTTATGCAATTCTTGATAAAAATATAATAAATTTGGTTGATTGGTTTAGATAGCATAATCATGTGACTTCTCATAATAAAAAATGAACATAATTGATTTGTGCATTATTTGTTTTTCCCTTTTCGTCAAGAACTATATTTTTGGTAGATTCAAACTTGTTGACACCCCACTTTTTATATGCCCGTTTGAAAAACGGGTCGTATTATAGTTTCCCTCCTGGCGGGCGGTCGGGCAGCTGGTCGAGCGGTATGTTAGCGTCTTTTTTTGTCCGGAGCATATCTACTACACCCATGGAGGAATTTTGAGGCCTCTTTGTCAAAGGTCAGGGTCACACTTTGAGGTCATAGGAAAATGCTTGGGATTTCAATTTAACTTGTCACAAATGTTCACTATTGTAAGGCGGAGTGTCGAACACAAAATTTATGTTCCTGCAGCCAAGGTCAAGGTGACACATAGGGGTCAAAGTTAAGATAACTAGAACTGCCACTATCATGGCGTGAATACCCCCGCATACCACTTTGTCAGAATCAACAGTGGCCATTTAGAGCTCAAGGACAACCTCCCTGCCAAATCTGAGGTTACTAAGCCAGTGCATTGCTAAGTTATGTATATTACATGCTTCAAATGTGAAAATGTCAAAATCAATACATTGCGGACAGGACATTCTTTAGCAATTGAGAAGAAAGGCTGCTTTTTTGTCAAGGTCCCTGTGACCTTGACCTTTGACCAAGTGACTTCAAAATCAATAGGGGTCACCTTATAGTCATGATCAACATCCATGCCAAATATGAAGACTGTGGGTCAAAGGAATCTTAAGTTAATGGGTGGACAAACTTTTTGAAGTCAAAGTCCCTATGACCTTGACCTTTGATCCTGTGACCTCAAAATCAAAAGGGGTCTTCTACTAATCATGATCAACATCCATGCCAAATATGAAGACTGTGGGTCAAAGGAATCTAAAGTTATTGGGCAGACAAACTTTTTGATGTCCCTGTGACCTTGACCTTTGACCTGGTGACCTCAAAGTCAATAGGGGTCATCTACTAATCATGACTAACCTCCATGCCAAATATGAAGACTGTGGGTCAAAGGAATCTTAAGTTATTGAGCGGACAAGCTTTTTGAAGTCAAGGCCTCTGTGACCTTGACCTTTGACCTGGTGACCTCAAAGTCAATAGGGGTCATCTACTAATCATGACTAACCTCCATGCCAATTATGAAGACTGTGGGTCAAAGGAATCTTAAGTTATTGGGCGGACAAGCTTTTTGAAGTCAAGGCCCCTGTGACCTTGACCTTTGACCCATTGACCTCAAAATCATTAGGGGTCATCTACTCATCATGACTAACCTCAATGCCATCTATGAAGACTGTGGGTCAAAGGAATCTAAAGTAATTGGGCGGACAAGCTTTTTGAAGTCAAGGCCCCTGTGACCTTGACCTTTGACCCAGTGACCTCAAAATCAATAAGGATCATCTACCATTCATGACCAATCTAACTACCAAATATGAATACTGTGGGTCAAAGGAATCGTAAGTTATTGGGCGGACAAGGAAAAACCGATGGCCGGCCGGACGGGGTGACGGCCGGACGGACAAGCTGATTCAAGTATACCCCCTTACAACTTTGTTGTGCGGGGGTATAAAAATGTGTATTGGGACCATTTAGTCATCATATATTGAGGGATTGAAACACAAATGGTCATTTTCATGACTGCTGGTGTGAAACATGTTATTAAGATTAACATATTCTAGGTCAAAGTCACTAAAGATAATTGCCAAGATCACTAAAGATGAAAAAATATAGAGATTTTGTCCAAAGCATAACTCCTACACATATCAAGAGATTCTAATTAAATTTCTTACAAATGTTCACCACTATGAGAAGCCTTGCCGCGTGCATGAACCAGGCCTCTGTGTCATAAGGTCAAGATCATACTTAAAGGCCATATACAAATGCTGGCCCGGAGCAAAACTTCTGCATGCATAGAAGGATTTCTATTTCATTTGTCACAAATGTTCTCTATTGTGAGGAGGAGTGTCGAACACAAAATTTAGGTCAAGGTCACACATAGGGGTCAACGTTCAGATAAAAAGCACTAGAGATGATTGTGTATCCAGAAATTGCCAAGAGCATATATCCTATATGCATATCTATAATGCCAACGTCTCTGTCAAAAGCTTCTGTGACGGGCATGTATGCTGCCCTTGTTTTGAGCTCACCTTGCACATAGGGCAGGTGAGCTTTAAGGATGGCCAATCATTTGCGTCCACATTTCATTCAGACACATCTTCTATAATACCACTTTGCCAATATTTAAGAAACTTAGCAGGCATACTCTTTGTATGAAGCTCTATCAAGATTGTTCAAAGAATGCCATTCCATGCTAAACTCTTGTTGCTATGGAAACTAAAAGAAAAATGTTAAAAGTTCCTTTACTTCAAAAAGGAAAATGCCAGAGCTTGGATATTTCTCACAAGGCATTAGCTTGTTGGTTTCTACAAAGTATATTCAAATTATGGTCTAGAGTTGAAAATTGGTCTCTGTTTAGGGGATGAAAGGCTTTTTTTATTACAAGGGTTATACGAGGGTTGTTCAAAAAGTAATAGGACTAAGAGTCTTATGTCTCCATATTCCATTAGATTTTAAATATTTTCATATCCACGGCAATAGTTAATTGTTTTCTACAACTTCAGCATAAGTTTATTGAATTGTTGCGCTAAACGCTTGTTCCCTGTGTTATTAAATAACCATGGTAACACGCACCGGCGCAGCGCATCAAAAATATTTTGACGCTAATTTGTACTTTCAGTTTATTCATAATCTGTTGTTTTCCCCCTAATTTTTCACCAACACATTTCATCATATTAAAGTGTCATGTTGTCCAAATTTGACGTCATTCAGACAAGAATTCGCTAAACTATAACGTTTTGAACAGCAGTTAAATGTAGAAAAATGACGTTCGTTGAAAAACTTAAAATGTGTACGATCATTAAATTTTTCCCACAGATAGGCCCTACTCCTTTAGCTACGTATGAAAAGATTAAATTTTCACAGAAGAATAATTATGCAATTAGGACACTCGTTTTTAGCTGGAGAAAGCAGTTCAAAGACGGTGGATATGAGATCACAGACACGAAAGGGCTAGGGAGAAAGCTGAAAATTGACGGACGTTTAGAGACGTTAATTGCAATAGCGCTACAAAAGTATCGGCAGTATACAGTCCGCGAACTGTCCTGCATGTTTGATGTTTGCATCGGGCATACTGTTTCAGTTCTAAGAAAATTATTGAATAGGGGAAATTTGTTTTAAACACTATATTTTATTTTATTATATATATAGATATTTGATAATGATACGCGGTAATTATTGGTATCAATTTTTCTCGATTTCGTTTAGAAATGATAGCCTGTGCTAAGAAGAAGAGAATATTTTTCAATTAATAAGCATTTTTAATTTACTGTACATAATCATATTGTTTTAAGAATGTAAGATGGCATGTGTAAATAAATAATATAAATCACTTTGTCATTTACATTATATGTACATGCCCGTTTAGCTTCCAGAATACTCAAAATCACGAGATCAAACCGAAAGTTGCCGGCCACCGGGCATGTATCGAATAAAGAAATGAAAATGTGATTGCTTTTTTTCGCTACAACTCCACAGATGAGTTCTGGTTATAGTTACATGATTCAAGCACCTAGAACATTGTGGAGAATAATTTCAGAAAGAATGACGCTGTTTACATTTTGAATTTATGTTGCGACGTCTTGAACGTCATTTATTAAACAATTAGCGTGCGCCGGGTCGCGTACCCCTTGTCATTTGTAAGTTGTACGTAATTGTTGTTTTTAAACATTTTGTATTGATTTTTTCACTGTATATAGAGGACAAATTCCGATATTTGATTTTTGTAAACTCGTGTACGTAGATGAAAAAATGTGAACAATAGAGCTGCAGTCCTATTACTTTTTGAACATTTTGGCTAAACAGTCTACCACATGAAATTATGACTTTCCTGAGATCCCTGCTGTTTGTGTTTTTGTTGTTGTTTTTCTTTTGTATTTTTTTATATAAAATTTTACAAGATATAATTTTACAATTTAATCTGTGCATAGAGCCACTTATGTGAACAGAAAGAAGTTTTTGTAGAAATGGGTGTTCTCATATAATAAACCACATACCATGACAATCGATTGTCTGCCGATAGTATAGTCGAGTTAAGCACTTATTATGGTCCTTTTTGTGTCGCCTTGAAAAAGGCGACATATAGGGGTTACTTTTGTCGGCGGTGTCGGCGTCGTTGTTGGCGACGGCGTCGTTGTTGGCGTCCCCTAAAGCTTGTCCGGAGCATAAGTCAGTCATTATAAGTTTGATTGACTTCAAACTTGGTATGCATGCTTCTTATAATGCCCCGAAGTGCAGTGCACAAGAACCGGTATTTATTGAGTTATTGACCTTTGTTAATTTTCATACTTTCTTTTTGTCCGGGCCATTTCCCCTAAAGTATAAAATATATGGACTTGAAACTTTATAGGATGATAGATCTCATTAAGAAAAAGTGCAGTGCACAAGAACTGGTACTCTGCATTTCTTATTTTTTGAGTTATTGCCCTTTGTTAATTTTCATACTTTATTTTTGTCCAGGCCATTTCTCATAAATTATAAAAAAAACTTAAGACTTGAAACTTAATAGGATGATAGATCTTATTGATAAGAAGTGCAGTGCACAGAAACTGCTGCTCTGAATTTCTTATCTTTTGAGTTATTGCCCTTTGTTGATTTTCAAATTGCATTTTTGTCCTGGCCATTTCTCCTAAACTATATTGTTCACAAGGCGACACATCCGACTCGCGGAGTTCTAGTTCCTTTTAAGGTAACATTCCTTGTATGTATTTTTAATCAGTAGTAACGAAATTTTGAGAATAAATACACTTTTATCTCCACAAATAAATAATGATTTACTCTTTGAATTATAACAAAACGGCACAAATACCTGATACTACTTTGTGACAGTCAATTTGTGTATAATACAACTTTATTGCAGTCAATATGAGTACTAGTGAACATGTCAAAATATTGTAGATCACATACTTAACTTCAGTAGATATATAAGTTTATAAATAATTGTTATGTTATTACACACTATCATTTTCTTAAGTAGTATTAACCATGTTAAAAAGGCTTTAAGATCGTCTTGAATTAAGACATTCGGTCGGGAAACTTCTATTGACAGCGTGTAAAAAAATACACCCTAAGCAGTTCAGCGGTGGTAGAACATTAAAATAATCGATTCTTAAAAAGGACAATTGATTGTCGCCGATTTTTTGGTGGTCCGATTAGTTATCGATTTCCAGAGACAATCAGGACAACACTACCCCTGAGTAAACACTATAAAAATGTTTTAGTATTTAACCCATTACGTTATATACACGCCTTTTAACGCCTTTTTCAACACCCCCCCCCCTTTTTTTGTTGTCCCAAATAGTGAAAAAAAAGCCTTATTTAGGCCCCCGACACTTGTTTTTGTTTCAGAAATGTTGTTAAAAAAGTGACCTCTTTTTCGGCGCGGCCCCCTAATCAAAAGATACATCAGGGGGTCGCCAGAAGGGGGATGTGCCCCCTGCTTTTTTTTGGGGGGGGGGGGTGAAGGGGGCGGAGTCCCCCTCATCGCCAAGAAAATTTTGGACTTGTGAGAGGCTATAAATGACCCCAGATTGATCATAAGGTAACGTGTAACCATCGCTGAAAAGCATTTGACTCTATCTCAATCCATTGAGAAGTTGCGGAACTTTGAAATCAATTTTGATGGAAAAATTAACGAAAAATAGTGATTTTTGGCAATTTTGAGATGTCCCCTCGTTGCCATGGTAACAGAAAATTTAAGCCTGAGCATGTTGTTGCAAGGGCAATGATCCAGTCAACATTTATGCCAAGTTTGATTAGTGTTGAAGCAGTTTTTATAGTATTATAGTAATTTTAACTTGTAACGGGAGACTTTTCAAAGAAAACAGCAATTTTTCACAAAATGCTCATGAAGTTATGGGTTAAACACAAATTAGACATCTGTCACGACTATAATACTGGTTTTCGAAAAAGAAATACAAAAAGGAAAATACTGTGTACCATCATGTATTTAGACTTGATTCCGGGCAGGCAGGCGAATTGGTTGGGCCATTTTTCGTAACAGTTTTTTCCAGCAACTACTTGTCAGAGCCTCATGATATAAAGTATACAGCATTTACACGTTGTCCCAAATCATGGCACTCGGTTTAATGTCTGTCGATCATCATCTTCATGTTAACTGACTTAGTTGAATTCATAATAATGGTCAATGGTAGATAATGTTCGTAACAATTTTCTCACTAACTACTTATCACAGCCTCTTGATATTTGGTATACAGCATAACATGTAGTCACATACCATGGGATATGATTTCAGTTATATGGCTCATCTACTTCCCGTATGCTGACTTACTTAAATTTTCGGCATTAATTGTAAATGGAAGGAAATTTCCGTTACGGTTTTCTCAGCAACTACATATCACAGCTCTTGATATTTGGTATTATGACTGCATTAACACAAGTCCCAAGTTCAGGTCTATCGCTTATCCACTTTCTGTTTACCGACTAAGTTAAATGTTCGACAGTAAAGGTCAATGGTAGGAATGTTTTGTAACATCACAGCCTCATGTTATTTGGTGTACAAATGCAACCCGTCCATTTTTGTCTTTGACCAATTTTTATTGAAGTATTATCCAAATTTGTACTTTGTCTTGTTAATTATGATGTCATTGTTAAAATTTTTATGATTTAAACATGCTACAGGGAGTGTATTTTTTAGCAACCTGCACTAAGAATGAGACTTTGACAAATAGTTTTTTGATCTGGCTTCATTATAAGTAAGCCTCAAAAGTCCTATTAATTATCCCTGATCTTTTTACCGGGTAATCATGATTCGAATACTTTAAACTCTAAAAAGTGAATGCCAGAAAAACATCAATTATATCCTCTTCATTAAATTATTTTAGGTTTTCTAGATCTTTGTAAAATCTTTAGGTTAACAAGTGTCAAAACATGTGGAGAAACATATAGCTTGAACTCGTAGCTCACTTTCAGATTGGGTTATTGTACCTGTAGGTTCAGCTATAAGTAAATTGTAACTGTGTTTATTTAATGATATTTCAATGTCCACAGACATAAAAATCTACATTTGTTTTTTGTGTATTTCATATTTAATTATAATATTAATAACAGCGACATTGGAGAATGGTACATCATAAATTGTCCATTTAAAAAAGCTTGTTAATGTGATAAAACAGAAAGAATGTGCAATTCAAGGGAGACTTATATACTGTTATTATATCAATCTACTTAACAGGAATCATTTCCCTTTGCTTAATTATACATTTAGTCCGTGTAATAATAATTCATTTTAAACGGAGTTGAGGTAAACCCTCATATTTAGGGGAGACACATCAACAGTTATATGAAGCCTCATTACAAGGATAATTCACCTTTATTCATTATCACTGTCAATCAAATGGCAATACATATTTAATAAATTTAGAAAAAATGAAGCAGCTATAAAACAACTTTTTTTCGTCATTTGACAAATCACCATTTATAAATTGTAAACTTGAATACGTGTTACATTTTTCAAGGTTGCGTTCAGTTCAAACTTATCATAAGCCAGATAATTCCACTTGTTTTCATATTAATTTTAATGTTTATTGAAAATGTTCGTTTTAGGATCATTATTGCCATTTTTAATTAGACGAGCGTTACATTTAACCGTTAAGACCCACTTATGATTTTTTATGCACATTTGTTTTCTTACAGATAACATATTATATACCAGAATGTGTTAGGACAAATGTCTTGCAGTGATTTGAAGATATTAAATCAGCATATTTTGATATTCTGATATTGGCAATTTGTGGCAATTTTGCTTGCGAGTCATAAATAAAATGGAAGTCCCTGATTGACAATACTTCGTTATTTGTTTGAGGCATTTTTATTAGCAAAATTAAATTTAATGACATATGTTATTTATTTAATAATTTCCACTATATATCAAATATGGCACGGATTTTGTCGTAATAATGGAACGAAAAGGAAGAAAATAATGAATTAAAATGATAGATGACATGTATATATTCCATAGATATACGTAAACATGCTTTTCATTTAAATGAACATCTTTTTTCTGCGTCTGAAATACAAAACAACAACAACAACAAAAACAAATAAAGCCTGACTTTATTTCCAAAATAATTGACAATTTTATGTATGTAATTGAAACATATATTTTGCTAGTGTAATAAATTCTTTATAATGTACATGTTTGTATTTTATTTTTGTATTGTAAATACTTTTAACCTGATGTACACGTGTGTTATCAAAACAGAATACTATTGGGACGAGAATGTATAGCAAGCAAACTGAATTAATTTAATTTAATACTTCCTTCTTCTTTTAACTTTCAAATATCATATGTTTATGATTCCAAAGACAGGGAGCGAGAAACAAGCATAATTCAATGAAAATTTGACAAAATAGGACAGGCAATAAAATCGTTCGGCCATTATACTCATTAAATTTGGTTCGACCATTGTACTCATTTTCTTTAAAGATGCACAACTTCGTTATGCATCTTTACAAGGGAGGGAAATTGTTCATGGCGGGCAAACATACAATTATGCACAAGATGTCATTGCTAATCTTGCTCAAAATGCGTTTCTTTTACTTAAAACAACGCATTTAAGTATGTGTTTGGCCATTGTTCTCATCACCCGAAACACTTTTTTCGACTTTCAGGCCTAAACAGAGAGAACTACAAAGTAACCAATAACGGAACAGTACTTGTTTTTATACAGAGGTTCCATGCGGTCTAGTGTTACATATAAATCTAACATAAACTTATGCTTACCTAAATTGCACTGCTTTTATCGAGCATTTAAGCCGCCATTTTATGATCCCATTGTATGATTTTGGTCACGTGATCATCCGCAGTGTAACAATAAAGCAGACATTGCTAGTAGCATATGTGATCATTTCATTTCTTGACCAGCGCCCTAAACTTTGTTCTTCTTGACCTTGATCTTGTTAGAATTTAGAAGCTGATTTAGGCCATGATATACAAGGAAGAGCAAGAACAATATGAAGGTAACTATACACTTCCTTTCCAGTTACAGCCTCTGATTAGTCGTCTCGCTTAGCTAATCGCAACGTCGTTTCTGCCCTTTCTGCCAGTCTGTGCATAATGGAGACGTCTAAAACTTAACAAGTCTTTGTTATTATTCTTTTGTTTCATCATAACTGAGCGTGCGATATAATCAAGGAAAAATATGCTCTTACATGATCTGAATGACGATAATACAAACACAACAGCTTGAATATGTATCATATTGGTATAAAAAGACCCGAAAACCCGTCATTTAAAGCCGGCGAAAATAAAAAAGTCCCGATGTGTCTTACTTGGCTTCACATTGTTCTCTTTGTATATTTATCTGTGTTTTATATGTATAGATAAAACAACGAATGAAAAAGAATATTTGTCATTGTTTGTTAAACTCAATACAACTAAACAGTTAAAATAATTTTCTGTAGTAATATATTTTAAATATTCCTTTTTTACGGTCAAATAATCAAGAGTTGAATATGGATTATGACAAAAGATGTGTGCAATGCTTCGATGTAAAGATCTGATTCATAGGGCTTAAATTAATATACACAATTTAAAATGAATATATTAAGATGGATGAATGTTTCTTACTTAGAAAAAATAAAGTGACTAATAAATACAGGTGAAATATAAAAAAGTAACTTCACCCTTTCATTGTGCTACAAACGTTACGAAAGTCATGACATATATATGACATGTTGATGATGATGTTGATGATATTATATAGCGGACATGCAATGCTGATTGTGTTAATATGATGTCATGTCATATGTTTGACAATCATGTTGATAATTTAATATAGTGGACAGGCAGTGCTGGTTATGTTATGATGTCATTTCATATGTATGACATGTTGATGATCTTAGATTGTGGATTGTATTATGTTCTCATATATGTCATGGTGATCATTTGTGCAACTGGTGTAATATGTTTATAACATGCTATTTTATAAAACATTTTATGGTAATGTGTAATTTTCATGACAGGTTTTTGGTGTTGAATCATATGTAACATTTTGATTAGATTGTATATTTGGAATAAAAATATAATAACAATATAATATTTGAATAACAAGTAGATGAAACTAAATATTATGTATGGAACATTAAATAGTTTTGATATTTTGAGTGTATGTTAGTGGTGTGCATATTGATGGTGCAATAAAATAAGTATGACATCTTGAGATAGCGTTACATATTGTTACACATGATGATGTTAAATAATATGAAGACATTGCTGAAAATTATATTAAGGCGTTATGAGACGCTTTGACATATTATGAGAAGTGGTATGTTTTATCCGAATATTTGTCTGTTCACTTTCGGTTTCGATTAAGGCCTACAAGTTTCAGATTTATTTGAAATTAAGATGTGTTATTTGAACAGTGAAAGTAATAACGCTGTTTTTAACATCATTTTCAATGTCTTTCTTTCCAGAGGCAACTTTGATATAATAATTTAAATGCAATTTTAGTCTCATATGATGCTCATTTGTAACAACAAAGATTTTGTGTTGCTTGTTTATATGACCATTTTAAGATGTAACACTTTGTAAATATTTTATGTTTTGAACAAGCACCGATACAGATTCGGCATGTTAACTTGAAAGTATGCATATGAATTATTAAATGAGTGTATGCGTAAATCTGCGGGTGTGTGAATATCTTGTATTGTGTACATTTACGTTTTATGTATTAAAGAATATGCATACGATTGTATGTAAATGCTCATGTGTATGTTTTTGTGCTAGGGCGCATGCGTGTGTGTATGGTGTGAGTAAATATATTTCTGTAGAATTATATGTTATTACATGCATATTATAATGTGTTTACCACAACTCGTGATATATTCATCCCTCTTTACTACTATTCTTTTTTTGTATTCTACTGTAGTCCTTTTGCATCGCAAGGATGACCCCTTTTCTCTTCAGTCACATTATATCTATCATTTTCATATTATTGCTCTTTCTTTCCTCTCTAAATCTCTTTGGTACAAGGCCATAATAACCATTATATTATTCACCATGTGAACTGTTGTGCATTTTTGAAGAGTCATTAGGCTATCTCATCAAATTATCACTCTTTGAAAATGATAAGTTTCCAGTATAATTTTGATTTTCCTACGAAAAGCGATAGATATTAAGAGCTCCATTTTATATATATGAACTATATTCCATTGAAATAAAGTTTGTTTCCAAATATTCAACTTTGTAAAGATATTTAGTTGTAAGATATTTGCATCTGAACATTGACCTACCTATTATAGAGTGATAATAAGTTCATGAATAGCACAACACGTTTTTCAGTAAAAGCTAAAAATATTGTCTGCATTAATTGCAATATGCGTTATGATTTTTTTAAATTAAAATACATACATACATGTATATTACAAATTGTAGCGATTTACACAATAGTTATTGACCCAGTACAACAAGATCTAATCACTTGTGTCAACATCTTCTGTTTCGTCATCTCTTTATGATCCTTCTGTATTAAATATATGTTTTCATCAAAATGGATAATATTGATGGGTTGAAAAAAGTTATTTTATCATTGGTTACACATGATATATTTGCATCAAACTTGCTTAAAAAGTGCTTTAATTTTTGACGTTTGATGTCTGTACGAAGCCTGGAGTCAAGTACATATATATTGAAAGTTTACCTTCAAACGAGTTATTATACTATTTCATATTGATGTACTTGAATGTATATTTGCTGTATATACATGATGTATGCTTAACTAATACTATTTAAGTTAAGATTATTTCATGTTAAGATATATTATGTCATATGAACATATATATCTAACTTATATGTTTTCAATTTGAAATGAAGATTTTATCTTCCTTGCATATTAGACAGGATGTTATAATGTTTACCCCGTGTAAGACGATTCGCATGCTTAAATGACGTCATTCTCACACGCCTTCTATGGATGAACTGCATGCAACATTACGTCATTCAGCCACTGTGGATGAAGATGTATTTTCATACGCTGCTAGACAAATGTTCTAGTAAAATGAAAATATTAGTTTTCAAAACAGTTAAACTCGAGCTATTATTATATTTTCTGTCTGTACAAGTTTCTTATAACATTTTTTCGTAAAATTCGTATAATATTTGGTATTGTAAATTCATAATTACTAACACGTATTTCTTAATTTACACATATTATATGCATGTCTGTTTACAACTTGAAATCGACTTTAGATTTTGTTTGATATTATTATACACGCTTTGGACCATTCTTGAATTACCCTGTATACACAGTTTTGTTAAAGGTACATTTTACCTCAGAAATCCGTACTTTTTTCAATTCTTTAGAAATGTATTACATGTGTTGAATTATGTTTAAATAATGTATTAAAGCAGCATGCATCCAGATGAGCGCAAATGTTTCAATAAAATTAAAACTTGAGAAAAATGTATATTAGGGAAGTAGAATGATTCAAGTTTCAAGTAATTTACATATAATGAGTGACTAATTGCTAAATTTTCATTACTTGTAACTATATTTCTACTGCGTTAATAACACAGTAAGTGCAATGTTTGCATATTCCTACCTCTTTTGGTAAGAAACATGGGCTGAAAGTGTCATTAATAATGTGTAAGTTGCTTCCTTTTCGTTACTATACAATATTATACTTTTAAAAAAGATTTTCATTTTTTTTCATGAAAATAAGCATAATCTGGATGCGTGCTGCTTTAAGAACACGTAAAGCGTTTAATAATTGCAGAAAGGAGCACTGAGTATACCGACATATTTTCTAGAGATGTTCCAAGAATAATAAGAGACATAAACATATTAGAAGGGAGACAACTCCTCAGCCCAATACTGCAAATACTTCCAATATATACTGAAGAGTTACCTCTCTTTTCTTTGTAGTGTGTACCTTAGATATACCTATAACTACTTAAATGAGATACGTTTACAAAATGTATTCAGTTAATAGTGATACGACCTTGTCATAGGAGCTGATACTGTGTTATTTTTACATAGATGTGAGATTTACGTGTGTACAAATATATTTGGTTTGTTTGACATATTATCGAAGTGTTATCGAGAATATAATTAAACGACACGATCACGGATACTGCTATGTTAACAATTGTATTTAACATGATAAAGTTCATAATAATAAAGTAACGCAGTTAGAGCACTTGGATATTACTTTGTTCTTTAGATATACCAATGGTTTAACCTGAGAGAAGGTGAGAATCGATGATTAATTGATCAATATGTCATGACCTTTTTGATATGTAAAAAGAAAAAGAAACGCATTTTGTATAGCAATTGCAAAGAAAAAATACAGTCTAGAGAAGTGGTGCTTATTTATATGACATTATCATGAATCATCACATCCGTTATATCTTTCAAAGAAAAGAACGGGTACCAGACTGGTATACTTACAGTGTATATGACTTACAGATTCAAAGCTTTACGATGACTTTAAATGAAACGCACTGTAAATGTACATAACTAATGAGAAACAGAGCAAAGCCTAACACCTAAATTTGAATAATCATCATCATTATTATTTTTATTATTATTATTATTATTATTATTATTATTATTATTTTATTATTATTATTATTATTTTTATTATTATTATTAATTTTTATAATTATCATTTTTATTATTATTATCATTATTATGTTGCACAAGACTATTCTACGCATGACTTTCAAATATATCGGGTCTATTAACCTGTTTGCAGCATGAAATGCAATATAACTTTGTCTTGTCAAAACGGCATCATAATTTTGTTCTCGATTTATAAAAAAGTCAAAACTTAATAAATTGTTACATGTGATACAAGAACAATAAGAAACGTAAATACAAAAAAAAACACTTTTAAAATAATTTTATTTTATTCAAGTGATAACGTATAATTGTCTGACGATTCTCATGTTTTACAAAAGTATTTAATTTAGTGTTACCGTTTGCTGACTGCTATTTAATTTGTTTATTTTTTATGATTTGTAATTGAAATGTTGTATCTATAAAGCAATAGGACCTAATTTTCCACAATTTACTAAAATAATTAAAATAAAAAATAAGTATTCAACCTCAATACCATTGCAATAAGTGTAGCAATGTATTTGATGATCACACTTTTATAATTATGATGAAACATCGCTTTTCATAGGATAATCGTGACGTTTATATTATTAATTTTTGACAAGTTATTTGGCCCTATATAAACGGCTGTTCGGAAATTTTACACATGTTTTATATTGCAAAAAATATGTTCATACAGTAACATAACCTGTCAGTAATATTTATAAAGAATTTATGACACAGCAAACTTCCTTACTTTCGAAAGAAATATGATTTATTAGAAATTTGACAGCAGCCATGCATATGTAAAGGATATTGAATGAGTGTAGAGTTATACAAATTTTACTGAACGAATTGAATAAAATCATATTATGCGAGCCTCTGGCGCGCATAATATTGTTTTATTCATTGGGTTCAATAAATTAAGTATTGAATCTACACGAATATAATACTTTATTTATCACATAATACAAATAAAAGGCAGTAAACTGTTAAAATAAGTATTTTTTCAATGACGCGCCCATAGGTCCACGCTAACATTAGCGCGCTTTAACGCTATGTTTCTATATAGCGCAAATTACGTCAATTCAAAGTGTTATTACACTATAGTGTAATATCGTTTTATATTAAATGGCCCAATTACACTCGTGCGCCGCGGTTTATGTGATAAAAAACTATATTAATGTCACAATTATCAAATGGAACGTGACGTAACAAACCTTATAAAATGCTACATTCACGGCTGCAGCAGTTAGTTTATGAAGTACCAGTTAATGGTTCGACCGTGTGTATACGACGATGAGTAGATCTCTGTATAAAGTAAAAATAGCAGAACATGAAATAAAGCCGCATTAGATCTATTCCCCAAAAAGCTATAATCAAACCATCAGCATGTGTGATGATCATTATATTAGAATACTTTAAAACACAGATATAACTTCTTTTTGAAAATTCAACTCATAACACTGGTTATCATAATCGCTTAAATGTTACGTTTCCAGTGAAAACAAGAAACCGGTCCACAAAAACCCTTTAAGAACAAAAAGATTCTTCACTATTACGCTTGAATTTAAGCTAATGAAATACAAAACAAACCCATTCATCAGATAAAAAATAAAATATGTTATGCAGTTAATTCAATAAAATATAACTAAAATTTATATTCTTGTAAAATAGACCAACACTGGCAAATAATATATATATGTTAAATCTCTTTATTACGAATACTAAAATAAGAACATGTTCGTGGTACATATACTTGTATAGTTAGCTATTACAAAACCGTTTGCTAGACCTCCAAACATTGAAGGAAAAAATAGTAATTGTTGGTTTCTGGAACGGAATAAGTGTGATGCTACACTGCAGATTTGTTCACGGCAATCTTGTCAGTTGTCAATGACGGTGCTGATGTTCGTTAAAAGACGATTACCAAAGTATCAAAAGGCGGATATTCCTGAAAAAAAATACACGAGTTGACATAAAATAGACTATGTAAATTGAAATATACAGTTTTAGATTCAATTGTGTCTAATAATGGAGACATGGTATAAATTTTAAATAAAGAAACACATATATTAATCTAAAATTAAATTGCTAACTAGTTTGCAAGAAATCAAAATACACACGTGATTTATAGATTATTGAAGGTATATTTCAATAATTTACTTTTGTTATTTTCTTTTTAATTTATTAATTTATTAATTAATTTTTATTTTTTAATCCTCTCATTGTTCCCTTATTTTTTTTTTAATTGGGATTTCTTAAGTGTATAATAATGAAATCAATAACACATAATTGCAGTGATAATACTTTTGTATGTTAATTATACCAGTTTATTTATCTGGGTCAAGCCAAGTTCAATGTACCCACTAATACACATTAAGTAATAATTGCACAGCAACAGGTTAGGAGTAACATGTCTATGTGGTACTGCCAGCACTACTGTAAATACAATATCCACTGAAAATTTAGCAAAAAAATCACATAACGTTTAATAAATAAAACAATGGAAATTGGAAATGCCTAAAATACAAGTCAACTCATTTGTATACAAATGAAATTCCAATCCATAACAGTTGATAAATCTGTAACTATGTTTACCCAAGTAAATAATCATAATTGTATTGTAGAACCTTAAGATTATTGCACACATGTGTATGAAACCATGAAATACATCAAAACATCAACAATTTCCAGTCAACCTAGTTATGAATCAATCAAAGGGAAAACATGTATCATTGAAAAGTACACAAAAGAAAAAGGTAAAAATTATATCAATGAATTGTTAACATTATGGTCACCTTCTTTAGAATATGAACATTATTTAAAATATGAACAATCTGGTCACCTTCTGTAAAATGTGAAACTTTGGAGAGAATTATTTCAAAATCAGCGGTATAAATAGCAGTTAAAAACTTATTTAATTAACGGATTAAGATTGATTGACAGTTAGAATAGAGGTTAATTATGGTAGACTACACCTGTTATTTAAGTAATCATACAAAGGTGAAATCTTTCAGACTTTTAATATATCAATTATATACTGTATATTACTAGAACAAACTGCAGTTGTAAAAGATTAAGCCAAATTGATAATAAAAGAATAGTAGATACTCGGTTATTTATTTTTTTTTATAACAGAAATAAGTACTATCAATGATTGAATAAGCATATATTCCAATCCGTTGAACAAATTTGCAGCCAATAGAGCACTGTACCATTATTTACTTGTATTAATAAATTAATAAAGTCGTTATGTCACAATTTCTCATATATCTAAAAATGATAACTACACAGTTTACAATCCTTTGAATTCATCTTTCCATGTCAAGATTTTTTGGTATTTGGATGAAAACGACCCGTCCCTGTAAATTTGATGTTTGTGATCTGTCTTTCGCAGTTTGACAGTTGATCTTATGATACCTAGCTCCATGTCATTGCCGAATTATTTTTGATTGAAGAAAAAAATATGTTGCGCTGTTTTCTCAAACAGTCAAATAGCTCGTAACCCGGCAGCAATTTCTAACCCAATGAATGTTTATTTGTAATAATTCCAAATTTAGAAATTTTGATAAAAATCCATTCTTGTCAGTTACTCAGTATATTTCAATTTAATTACAAAAATTACAACATCCAAGAAGTAAGCTCTTAATCTGTAAAAGTTCCAAGAATATTCACGTCTTGATCTGTTGAATCCGTCCCCCATTTGGTGCCATTTAGTTGAAAGTAGTGGTCTAGATCAAGTTCTTATAATAGTCGAGAATTGGGTTCTATTTCATCTTTATATATTGCCAGCGTTCACATATTGATAAAATATGTGTTTATTTCTATATAAACACATATGTGTACAGTTCATCTCTATTTTATTTAAACTCTTACAGTTCATCTCTTCATCTTCATGTTTAAATATTCCTACATGGTTATAAATCCGATGAATTTAAAATCAACATTCAGTTTGTGGAACTGAATGTACAATTGTATACATATCCTTCACCAAAAACACACATACTTTTTCCAAGCTGTACATTCAACAATCAATATTCCATATTTCCAAGAAATTAATAACAGAAACAAATATCTGAACCTTTTCACCAACACAGCCGCTTCAACAAAGACAAAATCGTCACATGATCAAATAGCGGGAAAGCAAGGGAAGTTACTCTAGCAATCAACAATATATAAAGACACCTTAATAATAGACCCTGTTACACAATTTCTATTAATTATGATTAACGAAATATAAATTATAAATCCACGAATACTGGCCTTAAGGTTGTAAAACCTTTTTCTGATTTTCGTCTCAAATTTCATGATTTCATTCGTCAGTGCACATTCTGTGATAGCTTTAACCAGATAAATAAATACGTGGGATCTGAGTTTGAGTTTAACAAGCAATGTTACATTTAAATGTAATTTAAACTCATGTAGAACTATGTTTTTCTTACTGGTTAAAAGGTAGTATCTACAAAAAGCAAGTTGTTCCAAGATACCATTACTTTTACTCCTCATAAGCTTTTAAGTGTTAGCTTGTTTTGATTTCTTTGCTTACAAAGTTGTATGCGCTTACATGTAAAAAACAAACAATTTAAAGAGATAATGGAACTCACACATCGCTAATTGCTATAACAAGATATACGTTCATCAATGCTCCGTTTATAAGTAAAAGATTTTTTTAGAAGAATGTTTGTAATCATATATTTTGGCTTTGAAATGAGTAACAAAATATTTGTTTGCAATTTGATTTATAACTGTTTAAATCCTTCAAGCTTCTTAGTAGTACGTGGATCCCGGTAATGACAGGTATTGTCGGATGAACCCTTTGTTACTCGGTCTTTAGTTTACACATAGTTAATCCCAGTTACACTCTATACAAATCTATAAGCTTATTGACAATCCATTTATGCATTCCTAGAACCAACTTGTACTTAACAATAATTTTAAACTTTCTCGCTGAAGCTATCATCGACTTATCCCTGACTGGGTTAAACCGACTTGCATGCATGCCTTATACTTATAGTATATACCATAATCAATTTGTTGTTTCTGATTTGTAGTCGCTTAATTCAACTAGTTGTGTTGGTAGATACGTAAGAACACAGTGAACTGATTTATTGACGGTATCAGTTTACGTAGAGAAAGAATTTAAAAATCATGATATACACAATGATGCTTTCAACCAAAGTAAGTATTTCATACGACTAGGTTAATGGATTTGATTTCAAGTTTTTATTATCTGAATGAGTGTTATCAATGCATTGCTAAACAGTAAAGATCTGTCATTTATAATGCGCTATTACTTCTAGACAAATTGTGTCTGCAAGCATTATGTAGTACTATATTTGGTATCAGTGTAACCGATGCGACAAATTCTATTGGAACTAAATGTATTACTTTAAGAAACCGCGTGTACATGAACACCCTTTGTCTTATTGACATAAAAAAACGAAACAGTCTCTGTCTACATTTCACTCTAGCCCAAGTGTCTTCTCGAGCAAGTATCTTTTTCAAGATCAATGTTAACATTAAATTAAGCCTTTTCTCTCAAGGGTTATCAGATTTAGTATATCTTAGCTATGAGGAACCAACTTAGATAATCCTAATTAACCAAAAAAAAGGGGGGTTGCCCAAGTTCTCTGGCAAGTTTCTAATTTGTCAGATAATGTCTTCAAATCATTAACAAGAAATCAAGTTATACGGTACTCATAATTTCCTCACTAAGGATGTGAAGATTATCTCTTGCGTACGTTTTAGTCTTTTTTCTCCATCTGTTGCGTTTTGAAAATAAGTACAGATAAAATGAATAAGTAGTTGGTATGGAAGGCAAAACACTACTTTGCTTACTTTTGATTTTCTTTTATTACAAATTATTTCACAGTTATTCTATTTTCATCAGATAACAAGCATCTAATATTCTCTAAAACCAACCATTATCTAATCATTGTATAATCAATGTACATTGTATGCCACTTCTAAAGATTGAAGTAAAAGATTTGTGTTTTTTACCGAGGCAAAATGTTCCTTTACAGAACGTGATGTTTTTGTTTTTGTTTTTTTTTTAACAATGACAATTATCTCGGGGACGTGAAAACGATATTTTCGTAAAGCTAACATATTCCTTTTAACAAAAGCTGAATATTTTATGTATGTTTATTTTTAGAAGTCGATCCTTATTGAGATCATATTATTTCAAGTTGACTTTACTTTTTGTCTATCAGAACATATCATGATAAAAATGTGATTTTATCTAAACTGTATGTTATATTTTAATGAAAACACGGTGTGATTTAAAAAAAAAACTTTCTAAAGAAATGACAAATATAAGGATTTTTTTACAAGCATATCATTTTCAATGTGTGCTTCTTACACACAAGAAGCTCACTGGTCAACTTTGATGGTTCCCGAATGTTCGCTGCAGGAGTAAGAATGGAAGAGGGGGACCCCTATTCTTTGAAAGTTACTTCGGAACAATGCTGTCTCTTCCGTGAAAATATTTTTTAATGTACATCTGTAAACTTTATTGAAGTTTCTAAAGTTTGTGAAATAAATCCAATGAAAATAAAGTCCAGGGAATATCGATAGCAGCCAAGTAAAGGATGGAAAATCAACGAACAGTTTTGTTGGTTTCTTATTCTATGTAAATGCAAACAAAAATCCCCAATGCATTTTTTATTCATTTATGCATCCGTTTTGTAAATAAAAGACATTTATCAATTTTCAAATTATTTCATTCAATTCCTCTATTTAATATTTTCCTTCATTTAATTTCTTCATTCAAGTATTTCATGTAATTTTAACATTTTGTTCCTTTATGTAAGTAAGTCCGCCATTATTCATTTATTTTTTGTAGCTGTTATTTATTTTTCTGACAAATGCATTCAATAATAATTGCTGCTTTATGAAATCTTACTATCTAAAAATTGATACCGTCGTTTTCTTTTGAAAATATGTTTTATTATTCTATATCTAGCTACCCTGTGGCCTTGGGTACATGCCCAGCAAACGTTGTTGTCACATTCAAAACCAAGTTCAATACGACAAGATAATAACATACCAGGTGGCTTCGGACTTCTGATTTCATACAGTTGAAAATGAGCAATGCGAAACAGATTTTTTTTTGTCCGACGCCGGTACATTATTTTATTTCATTTCTTCCAATATGGTTTCAGCGACTTATTCTGGTATTTTATTAAATTGACATATTGCTTTTTTCAATTGCCATGTCGAGTTTAATTGATAATATATTATAAAATGTTGACTGTTATAATATTGGTTGACAAATTTTTGTTATTGAAAAATGTTTAGGATTTAAAAATAAATCTGTCTGAAATATAAATATACTGCCCCGCCTTTTTATAAATTGAAACTTGTAGGTAAGTTCTGATAGATATTTATAGAAATGCACTTGGTCACGTGAGTTATTTATCATTCATGCAAATTTATTCAAAAAAGTATATTTTGATCTTAAAATACTACATTTATATGAAGATAACAAAACTATTCTTTTCTTTTAGTATCGCAATATGTTTTAAACTATGCAGTTATGAAATCTTAAGATTGATTGGAACTTAATTGTTTTCTGATATTTTACCTATAAACCTGCCATGGTTAGTCGGCACTTATTTTACACATTCATAATACTTATATTATGATCTTATATGCATATTGTTCGAAGTCGTGAATAATAAAGTTACAAATGACACTTTGCCTGTTGTTGTTGTTGTGACCTAGCAATTCTAAAAGTCATTCCAGGACAATAAGTCAAACTTTTATATGGAGAATGTTCACGGTCGAATTTTTTATTAGGAATGCATATAATAACCACAACAAACCGAATATATTGTCAAAATAATAAAACGAAAATGCTCAAAATAACACCATCATGTGGAGTTCATCTTCTTATACGGAACTACATTTGTGCAAGGGTCAAGTCCGCTATGTTTTCACTACTTCATTATAACTGTACTAATTGAATAATCAATTTAGTGATGTTCTACCCGAGATATTTACGGTCCTGTTATTAAAGGAGCAGAACACAATTTATTGATTTAGGCCACCAGTACATTACATATACAATTTTTGTAACATTGACAAAGATACATTTTATGTTGATACATATGTACCAATCATAGGTCTTGAATATTACAGCCACTTTTTTTTATTTTGTATATTATACGCTTACATTTAAAAACATTTAATAAAATGGAAAAAAAATCATAAAAATATGTCCAGGAGACTTCCGCGTGGCATGGTCGTTTCTCCGACGACCGATGTATTCTATAACCTTTAGACACTTTCGGAAAAAAGCACAATATTCTACATACAACTGAACGATCTGACATTCAATCAATCGAAATATCAATAAACGGGATTAAATCGCAAATGACAGACTATTCAAGAAGTGATTCCCTCATTATTAAACAGTGTCATCATTAATTATTCAAATTTTTAATTTTTTGGTTCAAGTAATTCTAAGCCACTTTATTTGAATAGCCAGGTTATATCAATTTTATAATCAAGGGAAAAATCGTTACCGACGCTATGGTTTATGGTTTAACAGGCAATAGATGGTGTTTTATATGAACAACGATTCAAGTTATAAATGAGAATTATTGGTAAGAAAAAAAATAGATTTCAAAGTTTTTTTCTGCTTGGGTTTGTCAAGGGTATAATTTATTTGATAAGTTTCTTTATTGGATGTGATATCATTATCAAGATGACATTTTGTGATTGTAAATAGCTGGCAAATTTGGATTGTAACTTCTTCATCAATAAAATGACAATTGCAGAAACGCTTTACGTGCATATGGTTATTGGTCTGTGCATCTTACACGCAAAATGTGCAGCAGCCGACTTTGTCGGTTTCCGGGCGTTCCCTATCGAACTGAGAATGATGCAGGGGATCGCCTTTCCGTTGAAAACTGATATTAACCAATGTTGTCGCGTCTGTGCAAATAATGACACATGTACATCAGTGAACTATAATTACATTTCTCAAATTTGTGAAATAAATACCCTGAAAATGAAGTCCCTGGAATATCGTGTGCAACCTAGCTCAGGATGGAAACTGTATGAAAAGGTTTGTATGTTATAATTAATAAATCTATATATATTATTCTGTCTGCCTTCCTGCTGGTCCGTTCGTTTGCTTGTCCACCAAAACGCCCCCTTCAACCTTTGGTTTATCTAATATTTGTTTGGTCATTTGTTTATTTGTTTGGTCATTTGTTTATTTGTTTGTTTGTTACATTGAGCTACAAAAGTTACAATATTTATTGCGTTTATATTCAATGTCGATATTTTGTTTGCAATTTTCAGCAAACAAAATACTTTTGGCAAAGGTTGACAAACTACAATATATACAAATCACACATGTATCACATGACATATAATTGTTACATAACGATTACATCATTGTTAAGCTGGTGTAGAGAAACAGGAAAGAATATGACATGCATTAACTAACATATTAATTTCATTTCTTTTAAATAATGCTTCATTTAATAATTTTGATACATTCGGTAAAGTTGATTGTTTTCTACTTGACATTAAACTATAAAAATAAGATAAAGATTGATATGTTTGGGAAATATTTCTTGCGAAGTTCGGAATGATGTATACAGATTAAATGAAAATGGTATTCACTTTCAACAACATGCATTGTACAATGTTCACATATTATATCATGTCTATATATACCTCGAGAGCGACAGGTTTCTATAGCTAGATTATGACTGATTAACCTAAAGGATGCAAACAGTTTCACTAATGCATCACTTTTTATTTTATTAAGATATTCCTCTGATTCAAATACAGTTTTGAATGGAACATAATAAGATAATTTCGGCAAATTATTGATTGAAGTGTGCCTATGTTGGATACATTGATCTGTTTAATTTTTTTGACAAAGGAAGAATATAGTTTACATCTTTGTTAGAATTATCCCATATATCCTTTAAACCAAAATAATGCAATAGCTTTTTTAAAGTCTGAGAGATTGCCATCATTATTACTTTTACACTCAGAAGAAAATAACTTAAATACATTAATGAATCTGAATTTGATTTTAATTAAGTTTAATATTTTAGATATTTTTTTTGGCAAACACATGTAACTGATACGAGAATCTCCCTAATTCACCTAAAACAGCGTAGTTTGGACTCTGCGATTTTACACCTAATAGGGTTATGTAACATTTTATGTGAATCTTATCAATCTCTTTTGGTAAATATATTCCAAATTGGTGCAACTAGGGAAACAGTTTAAGGTTCGTTATTATTTCGACATGTATACTTGTAAAAAGACTAAACAAATTATACATAGCCTTTAAAGCCTAATCAGAAATAATCATAGCTCTTTAAGCAATGTTACCATTTGAAAAAAAGTCACTTCTAGGTAACAAAAACTGTCTTCAATATCAATAACATTATAATCAATGTAAGATTGTCTTTGCCCTCGAGATTTACTTTCTGTCATAAATAAAAGTTTTGGTTTCTTTGTATTGATCTTTAGACCCCATTGTTTCGCAAATTGATATACACAGTTTAGGTGAGTCTTTAAAATATTAGGATCGGTAGAAAATTCAACCATATTATCAGCAAAAAGCAACATAAATACACATAATTGGTAAAGATCATAATCTGATCAACTATTAAGGTCAATATTTGAACATGAATTATTTATGAAGAGTATACACATTAGCGGTGAAAGTGGCTCTCCTTGTTTCAATCCAATAGATATATCGAACAATTCTGAACATGTACAAGCATTTTAACACATGACGAAACCTTTTCATACTTTATTTTTATCATGTCCATCGTGTTACTGTTAATTCCTTCTCTTATCGATTTAACAAATAATGATCCTCTGTTAACTGTATCGAAGACTTTTTCGTAGTCTATAAAAGCACAATACCATTTTATCATGTAACACTTTTCGGATAATACAATGTAATAAAATTATACAATTTTTATCCCTGACATTAAACTAATTTTCACAAAATATATCTTCTGGCTCGCAACAAATGTTTATTCTGTTTCTTAAAACAAAAGAAAAAAGGTTAGCCATGCTATTTAGAAGATTAATACCCCTGTAATTACGAAGTTCGGATGAATAACGTTTTTGTAAATGGCTAAAATTATCCCCTTGGTCCAAGAATCAGGATAGACACCTGAATCATACATAATGTTAAATGATTTCACTATGAACGATATGCTGAAATCTGAAGCGTCGATACATTTTTTTTATATCTATAACTAGTGATTGCTTTTTTTTTTGAAAAAATATTGAATGCGTTTTTTTTAGATACAATAGTGATTATGTTTATGAGTATGATACCTTGTAACTATTTTTAGTAAACAAACAAAAACAGATTATCGTTGTATTCAAAACATTAACCAGATTAAATGAAACTTGTTTTCTATTCCTGAACAATTTAAAAGTGTGGATTATTTTTCACATGTTTTTTGAAATTTATTTATTATATTTTTTGCTTATTTTTGTTTTAAGTCTTAATTATTTCACACAATCAAAGTTTATGTTCACGAATCTCTTTTTTTTCATTTTTTAGCTACCATGCGGCATTGGTTATATGAGCAGCAAACGTTGTCGTCATATTCAGAACTTTTTTCAACATGACGAAATCAGAACACACAAAGAAGCGTCGGACTTTTGTCATTTATTGGGTGACAACCTGGTTACGCTTGAACATGAGCAAGATAGAAATGATCTGGAGACTGATGCAGGTAATGAATTTCAAGTCAAATGTAATTGAGATAAAGTAAATTCGCCGAAATATCTTAATACGGGGAGGTTTTGGCGGCTCGGCTTTGGCTTACCGGCTATAGACTACTCGTGTATATTTTTAAAGGAAATCAAATAAACAATAAAAGAAATTATAAAATTCTTTACCTTGAAATGAAATTTTCAGTGTAAAATTTAGTGCGACGCCGCCAATTTCAAGGTAACTCAACGTTAATAGGCGGGGTATTCCGAAAAGGGTACGATCTCAACTTGTTAGATTAATAATAACAAATAAGTACTTCGGGTGAAACAAAAAACTATGCATAAACTAACGAATGACACTTTAAAAACTTAAAAATGTAAAAAAATAAAGGATTATTTTAACCGACTTTCCAGTTTAAAGGCTTCGTCTAATTTGATATTATTTTGTAAGGGTATAAGGCATTTTATTCTGTTTTACTATACATCATCCTTTGATCATTTACCCAGCTATAGACTACACGTGTCTATTCAAAATGAAATAAAAAATAAAAAGATTGCATCTTATTACTGTGAATGAAATTGTCAGTATTAATTTCTGTTGTGCGCTGCACCTTTAAATGTAACTCAATGAGAAACAAAAGAGTAGTCCGATAAAAGTCCAATGGTAACTTTTCGACTTCAGCGTAATCTCCGACAAGTCCTATTAAAAACGAAAGCAGTGCATGGAATACCGAAAGATACTTTTGGTGCAAAAAAATTCAAATAAAAAATTACCAGCTATTTCATCTGATCTCCTCATTTATGTGCTATACCTACGTCCACATTACTTCACTTACTATTGTGTACTTACTTTAATTTTATACTAAGCATTTTTAATTTTATTCAAGTTATCAAAAAATCAATAACTGGTTGTTCAAAGTAATCAGTTACTTAAAATCGTTTAGTTTTCATAAAAAGAATATAAAAATGTATGCAAAAGTAAACTTTTTTGAAATGAACAAAAAAGTAATTTACAAATAGCAAACGAAATTAGAACTGTATATTAATTGCAAGACGGAGGTGAAAATATGCAAAACTAACAACGCAGTAGTAACATGGTGACAAATACTGCAGAAAAGGTCATGTGTTGTACATTTCAATTTTTTATAAATTGAATCTTTAATCTTTTCTATTCTGTTTAGTGTATTTTTCTCAAGTTTAAATTTATCTGAATCCTTTGCACGCATTGAGGCATACAGCTTTATCTTTAGGACCCAATTTTATTTACGGTTATACACTGTTAGATATGTACTAAAGTTTTGAATGTTAAGTTCAAAGATTAGGATTCGAAAGATTTAAATATTTCGCTTCATTTTGTTTTATAATTTCTAAAATCGTCAAATGCTTATTGAATTTAGAGATGTTCAATCTTATATATGAACTTCTTTGTTATCATTATACAAATATAGATTTAATTTATGTAATTGTTTCCAGGTTTAGCTGATATGTATATAAATGCTTACATTTGGCTTGGTACCAGCATAGGAACTGAGTGCAGTTGTTTTAGGAGACAGTTCGCTGATACAATAATGCGTGATTGTAACTTAAACGCCGCCATAGTCTGCGAACGACCTTGACAAAGAAGAGAACAGTTTTTGTCTGCATTATGGAACACATGTTTGTTTGACACAGCCGTATTTGTACACAGTTGACTCTTGTGTCATCGTTGAAATCGATATTAACATTTTTCAAAAGACTGCCTAAATTTTGTCGAGGGATAGTTAAAAATTCCTTCAAGGATATTTATTTATTAACATTATTAACATTATTATTTAACATGATCAATAATTGAAAACGTACTCTAATTGTTTATGCTTTTAAGTGTATCGCTGAAAATTATTTATGATAATTTCACAGTTAAAGTCAAAATATAGTGTCATATTTTTACAATGAAGAGACTATTTTTAAAGATTTTGTCTATGTAGTATACGTACCGCAATTGTATTTTGTAATATTTGAAACATGACAGGGCGAAAATTCTAGTTCGACTATTTTATTCTTTTTTATTAATGAATAATCTAACTAAGAAGAAATTGTGGCACAGGAATATTTATTAATTATGATATATTTGTTATATTGTGTCTTATATTTACTGATTATGTATCAAACGGTGAAAAGACTGTTTCCAAATTGCAACAACAGTTACATGTAATTGCCACGTTTTGTTATAAAAGTGAAATAGGATCGGAAATGGACTAAAAACTGGGACAGGACACTCATAATATATGCTTTCATAACTTTTTCCCAAATCCCAAAATGCATTGTGTGAATATTGTTTGTTATAATGTAAATAATTCGAATGAAATATGTGTAAACCAATCTGCATATATAGAACTTTTCATTTTATACGGGGAAGTCAAATCATGGGGCCGCTGCTTGCCTTGCTATAGACGACACGTGTATATTATATTCGCTGTCAGTTTCTCCACTTGTAACAGAGTTGGTAAGCGAACAGCATGGATCCTGATCAGACTGCGCGTATGAAAAATTAATACCATATTCTACCATATTCTTGAGCGATTCCTGATAGTCCGATTCCAATGCCGATTCGATTTTGCACAAGTTTGGAATGTCTTCTTTACAGGTGGTATATTATATTTCCCAAAACTATAACCCAAGCAAATAGTCCAAGAGATTGTCCACGTGGCATGGTCGTTTTTTATTTATTTATTTTTTTTTTTTTTTGGGGGGGGGGGCGGTGGTTGGAGGTTGACGACCGATTTGTATTTCTGTATATAAACTGTATATATCCATGTTAAAACACGCCAAAATCTCGAGTAAACTGTAAATATTTGCGTGATTCTGAGCGTATTCGATTTTGAACAAGTTAAGCGGGTCTCATTTACAGTTATACAAGGCACAAAGCCCTTACCAAACTACATTGTCAATGAGACTAACAGATTAACGCATGGCATGGTCTTTTATTGGACCTGCGTTTAGTTCTTTTTTTATATTATTTATAGAAATATTCCTAAAAAATTCACGAGACACCGAAGGGTGAACATATAGTCGCCACTTTTCTCCGACCGACCGTCTGTCCATTCTTCTTGTCATTCTTCTTGTCAGGGACATAACTCTGGATCGAAAAAATACACAAGAGGTATCAACATGAAACTTTGTACATAAATAGATTGCATTGGGTGGATGTGCATTGCACAAGAACCGTATTCTGCCTTGTCCAATTTTGGAGTTATTGTCCTTTATTCATTTTTAAACTTTGAACTTTGTCCAAAAACTCTGAAACTGTATGAGATATAATCCGGAAACTTTGTAGGCCGATAGATCTCATTTAGAACAAAGTGCAGTGCGTAAGAAACGTAACTCTGCATTGTCTTATTTTAGAGTTATAGCCCTTAGTTTATTTTTTACACTTTGAATTTTGTCTGGGACATAACTCTTGAACCATAAGAGGTGTCAACGTGAACCTTGTAGATGGGTAGATCTAATGAAGAAAAAGTGCAGAGCAAAACAACTGGAACTCAGCCTTGCTTAATTTTAGAGTTATTGCCTTTTTTCATGTCTACATTTTAAACATTATCCAGGACAAAGCTCTGAAAGTATAAGAGATATCAGACTGTAACTTTGCAGGTGAATAGATTTCATTAGGTAGAAGTGTAGTGAGAAAGAACCGTGTCTAACCTTGTTTTGGAGTTATTGTCCTTTGTCCATTTTTTCTCTTTTAAATTAAACATTGTCAGGAACATAGCTATTAAACCGTTAGAGGTATCAACAGAAAACTGTGTAGGTAGTTTTTTATCACGTTTGCTCATACTTATATAATTAGCCATTTTTAGGGGCTGCTAAAGCTAAAAACATATATAAAAAACATTGTACATCATTTCCTACTGAAATAATTGATAGATGATCATCAAACTTTGTCTGTAGCATTCTTATGTAGTCTTTTATCACGTTTGCATATATTAATTTGATTGGCCCCTTGTAGGGACCGCTAAAGCTAAATATAGAAATATCTTTAAACGTCAACTGCTAAAAAACTAATTGATGGATGATCACCAAATTTTGTCTGTAGCATTTTTATGTGTCTGTTATATCAAGTTTGCTCATATTAATTTGACTGGCCCCTTTAATGGGCCGCCAGAGCTAAAAATAGAAAAAAATATTTGAACATCATTTCCTACTAAAATAATTGATAGATGATCACCAATGTTTTTCTGAAGCATTCTTTGGTAGTCATTAATCAAGTTTGTTTATATTAATTTGATTGGTTCTTTTAGGGGCCACTAAAGCTTAAAATAGAAATATCTTTCAACGTCTCCTTCTACAGAACTAATGGATTGTTGATCACCAAATTTTGTCTGTAGCATTCTTAGGTAGTCGTTTATCAAGTGCGTTCATATTGATTTGATTTGCACTTTCAGACAGTTGCCCAATTATTACCTTCACCATCTTTGACATATACATAAAAGTAATTCTAAAAATAGGTATGGATTGTATGTTGTGATGTTTGTTTTTGGATTATTTATTCATTTTTTAATTTTATATTTCCGTGTGTATATGTAATGTGTATGTGTGCATGCGTGCGCGCGCGCGTGTTCGATTGTGTTTTATGCTGCATGTTAAACACTTATCCTTTTTACAACTCAGTGGAAACTACAAATAATAGTGCTTCTGTATAATTGATATTAATACCATTTCATGTTGTGCGCTGAAACTACTGACTGCTTTGATAAATCAAAACATCAGTACAGGTCACTGCATTATAAATGACAAACTTTTCCAATAGTGAGTACCTCATTAATAAACAGTGTCTTCATCACTTATTTAAAGATTTTTTTTGTTTCAAAGCCATTTAATTATTCAGTTGATTTAGTTGAATAACAATGCTATATCAATTTGACAATAAATTTATTTTACCGACGCAATTTAAGGTTTAACAGGCAACGGGTGTTGTTCTATATGAACAACTATTCAATTAAAATTTAGAGGTTATTGATAGGGAAGAAAAAATATTTATTTTCAAAGTGTCTTCAGCTTGTTTTTATTGTGTTTTTTTTTTTTCAAGATTAGATTATAACCTATTTGATAAATGTCTTTCTTGAATGTGATCATAATAAAGATGACATTTTGGTGATTGTAAATATAGGTGGCAAATTGGAATTATAAATACTTCATTTTGTTGTATAAAAATGGCAATTGCAGAAAATGCCTTAGCGCATATAGTTTTGCTCTGTGTATCTTAAACGCAAAATGTGCAGCAGCCAAACTCTGTAAATTTCCGGGCGTTCCCTATCGAATTGAGGATGAAGCAGGGAGACGCTTATCCATCGGTAGTTGATATATAAAAGAATGTTGTCTCGTCTGCTCATATAATGACACATGTACATCCGTAAACTTTAATAAAGTTTCTAAAGTTTGTGAAATAAATACCCTGAAAATGAAGTCTCTGAAATTTCGTGTGCAACCTTATTCAGGATGGAAGTTGTATGAAAAGGTTTGTATGTTATTATTTATTAAATGTAAAACAATATATAATTATGACTGACTACCTGCAAGCCCGTTTTTCTGCCTATCCGTCCATACGCCGGCCATCCTATCCATTCGTTGTTCGTTCATTCATTCATTCCATTCATTCATTCATTCATTCATTCCATTCATTCATTCATTCATTTATTCATTCATTCTATCTTTTTCTTTTCTTCTTTCTTTCTTTCTTTCTTTCTTTATTTATTTATTAAATTTATTTCTATCTATCTTTCTTTCTATCTTTCTTTCTTTCTTTCTTTTATATATTCATTTTTTCGTGTATATATTTTTTCACTCAAGCATTCAAATAATGACCATAATGGCAGTTTCCTTGTTGCAGGCATTGTCCCAATGTAATGAATTTGTTCTTTTAAATCACGTATTTAGTTAATGTAGTTATTAAAATAGTGATTGCATTTATGGGTGTAAAACCAGCTTTCAAGTTATATCTTACCTTGCATAAAAAAATATAGAAACAAGATGTGGATATCAAAGTCCGATCTACCATCGGTGAAAATTAAAATGAAATTATCGTGTCATTCACAGTAAAAAAAACTGTTAAAATTATACAATATTTTCCCAAGAAAGATAAGAAAAAATTGTTTTTTTACTGTTTTCTTTACATTTAACAATTGCACACAATCAAAGTTCCGGTTCACGAATCTCTTTCAACATTTTAATTTCATTTTTATTAGCTACCGTGCGGCATTGGCTATATGAGCGGCAAACGATGTCGTCATATTCAAAACTTGTTTCAACCTGACAAAATCAGAACACGTCAGGAAGCGTACGACTTTTGTCATTCACTTGGTGAAAACCTGGTGGCGCTGGGAAATAGTCAAGACAGAAGAGATCTTGAGGCTGATGCAGGTAATGATTTTTAAGTCCATTGTAGAGATACAGTGAATACGGTGAAACATCTTAACACATAACATAACGAAAGATATTAATATTTCGCTTTATTTTAGTTCATAATTTATAAAATCATCAAGCGTTTATTGAATTAAGTGATATTCAGCCTTATATATGAACTTCTGTGTAATCATTATACAATAAAACAAATTAATTCATGTAATTGTTTCCAGGTTTAGCTGGTATGAATATGGATGCTAGGATTTGGCTTCGTGGCAGCGTAGGATCTAACTGTTATTGTTATAGGAGAAAGTTTGATGATTTAATAATGATTGATTGTAACTCAAATGCCGCCATAGTCTGCCAACGACCTTGATATAGAAGATAACAGTCTCTATCTGCATTATATCGGACGTGCATGTTTGACACAGTGGTATTTGTACACTATTGATTATTGTGTCATCCTGAAACTGATATTGACCTTTCTCTTCCAAAAGTCTGCCTTCAAGGATAGTCCCAATTTCGTCGAAGAATAGTTTTAAATTCGTTCATGTATAGATCTTTATTTATCGAGGATAGTTCTAAATTTGTTATATTGTGTGCGGAATTCAACATAAAGTTTATATAACATGATTGATTATTACAAACGTACTATATTGCTTATGCTTTTAAGTGTATCACTGAAAATTATATTTGATAATTTCACAGTTAAAGTTATCCACTTCTTTTTAAAGATTTTCTCCATGTGGTACATGTAACGCAATTGATTGTTTGCTTAAACATTCGTCAAACTTTCGACCTTTTCCGAGTTGTTTAGAACAAAGATAAGCTGAAATAACTGAAATTCACACTTCATAAAACGATGAAAATTACTTCAATTCTTAATTTCGTTCAATTTACTAATCGGCAATTACAGTCTCATTTGTTTTGTATTTCGTTTTAACAGTCTGAAAAATACGCTTCAGAACTGCTCTTGGTGATATGTGGGTATATTTTAGTATCCTACGATCAATAATTGAATTTAATTGTGTAAAACCAATGACAGTCACCAGTCCAAATGATAAGTAAACACCCAGCGTTCGTTTGACTGCTTTAAGACTTTAAATAAATTCCATGTTTTCGAAACTCCTAGTCGCCTCTTGATGTTTACTCATCTGTCAACAATTGATATTTGTCTTTTACAATAAGTCATCTTTCTTATTAACCAATGAAAGTAACAAATTGACATGAAATCCCTCTGAATTAAGCAGATTTTATTTTGTCCGCCCTTGAAATACACAACTTTAGAAAAGGTCTTTCGCTTTCATTTCAAAGCACAGTCTAAAATAAACTTTCGCAAAAAATAACAGAAATAATATATTCATTCTAGAATTGTTTGTTTTATAATTAAAACGAGGCGATCATACATATGTTTATATATATATAATAACAATAATTGCATGTCTGCCCCAATAAATATATTGATGGGTTTGCAATTTTTCGGGCAATTTCCTGACATTTCGGGAAATATTGTCAAAATTTATAAAATTATAAATATACAGAGCTACCAAGCCAACAAGTACACTTAGATGAACGAATTTAAGATATTTCAAGAGGTAAAACGTACGGAACGCATTTTCTTATTAATATTTTTCCTACAAACCGAATGCCTATAGTAATGACATTATTGATGACGTTATTTCATATTTGATTAAAATGTGCATGTCAATGGGTATATTTTAATTGTCACACATATCTTGCTCACATAATATCACCAAAACTATTGCCTTAAAGACGGCAAAGGAATACTTAACAATATGTAAAACTTCGTATAAAGTCTTCGTACGGTAAAAATACTTCTAATCCGTATAGCTTCCTAGAGGGTTATTAGTAATCAGCAAAACGTCCGTATGAGTTTTGTACGTAAATAAGTTAAATTCTCGGGAAAATATCTGAAGAATCTACCGTAACAGTGCATGCAAAAATGTAATGTGTACACGCTACAAGATTGAATATTTTGCGACCCGAGCTAATTATGTAAATTGTAATGTAAAAACTTAATTCTTATGTTGCTTTCACTGACTTTGTAAACATTATGTTAAAGTTATTTAGTATGAAACGAATGAGTTACGGGGAGAAAACACTGGCTGGGACGACATCGAGGGAAGTTTCTTCTAAAACAAATGCGAGGCCGTAAGCCTGAGTCAATTTTTTGCAGAAACATTCCGAGATGTCGCCCCAGCCAGTGAAATATCTCCGTAACTAATGAATTTCATGTATTATAACTGTCTTATTGCAATTTCATTTTTGCTTCGTGACAGAAATAAGCAAAATAAAAAGATTATGTGCGCTTCTGTACCTAGTGCCCTACCAATTTTGTTTGAAATGGAAATTTCAGATAATATGAACAAAAACCAGGTTGTCGCATGCTGTCGAAAGCTTTCTCACAGCGATAACAATATAGTAAGGCAGTTATTTTCGCTGTCATTACAAAAAAAGAATAAAACGATATAAAAGACTATTTAGTTCATACGGACATCTTATGTTAGAGAAATTAATGTTTAATCAGGATTTAAAATGTGTTTCTTTTCTTCTTTTTTTTTCCTGTTTTTTTTCAATGGAAATAATTTATACATGTACTTCATTCAAGACATGTACCTTTCAATTTTAACAGTTGTATAAATAAGAATAAATTTCATTTCAATAATTACTTGTTTTTATTTTATTTATTATTATCTGGCTGTTGGGAATGTTCGTTATCTCATTCCCACTGGAACCTCTATGAAAAAAACACTGATATATACAATGTGTGAAAAAAACTCTATTGCTTAATATCAATTTGGTTTCCTTTTTTTCCCTATATGAATCAATGACTATCAAGCTAGCTTACAGAACGTCGGTGATTCTACTCAGGTGCCCATTCATGCCTGAAATAATGCACGGAAGGGCACCTGAGGTCTTCCTTCACCAGTAAAGCTGAAACGTCGCCGAATGACCTATTCTGTGTCGGTGTGACGTAAAACCAAAACAAACAAACAAAATATGAATCAATGAGAAAAATAATTGCACTGTTGTATATATATCAATATGGTTTTCAAATCCTCATTGAAAGTGTACTGAGTATAATGAAATAGAACAGGAAAACATTCCAAATCATGATATAAAGTAATTATGTGTAATACAATTGTTGTCTTTTATGGTCCATGGAAACTTCCAACAAACGAACGCAGTCGTTTCAAGCTGCATGCCTTCAGATGAGTCAAAATATTTCAATAAAATCAAACTTGAGAAAAATGTACAAAGATTTTAGGAAAAGTAAAATGATTCAAGATTTAAGTAATATTTTACATGTTATGTGCGATTAATGACTGATTTTTCGGGATTTAAAAGTATATTTCTACTGCGTTACTAATGCAGTAAGGGCTATTTATGCATATTTTGACCACTTTTTGGTAATTTACGTTGGTTGTAAGTGTCATTGATAATGTGTAAATTGCTTCCTTTTGGTCATTTCACAATATTATAAATTCAAATACATTTTCAAAATTTTCATGAAAATCTGAATCTGGAGGCGTGCTGCTTTAAGTCTGTTCCTTGAAATATCCGATTATAAACAAATCATATGCGTCATATTTGTACACATTGATATGTTTTTTATAAAGCAAGATGAGTACTTTTGCGAAATAATGAATAAAAACATTTTAAAATAGCGAGTTTTCAACTAATTTGATAATATTTTTATTTTTTTTATCTATTATTATTATTATTATAATTATTATTATTATTTATCATTAATATTATCATTATTATTATTATTATTGTCATTACTATTATTATTTTTATAATTATTATAACTTTTATTATTATCATTATAAATAATATAATTATTATTATTATTATTATTTTTATTTTTGTTATTATCATTATTAATTATTATTATTACTATTATTATTATTATTATTATTATTTTAAATATTATTTTAATTATTATAATTATTATTATTCAAGCCCGGGCCCGTTTTGCGAACTCCGTCAAGGATTAAAGATTTTAATGCTAGTGATTTTCTAAATCAAAGATGTTCGCGATAAGATACGACAAAGTATTGAAACCCACTATACTCGTATTGTATTTAGGGAATCGTGCTTAAATGTCAATTGTTTTAAAAAGGATATGATACAACTAAAATTTGCATTTAAAGCATTTATTTTGAGGAAACAAAAAACACTTCATGAACGTTTTTTTGTAAATGTGAGATGCTTGATCCAATAAAACAGATGTTTACATAGCAAACAATAAAGGTTCTAGAAAAAACATACTAACATTCATCAAATAAATGTTCACTCCGAATCACTTATAACTTTATGATCATTTTTTCTTTTTAAGTTGCATTATATGGGAATATCCAAATGATGCATTTCAATTGTTTAATTAATATTTGAAACACTAGTGAAAACTGTTCTCGTTGCAGACCGGTCCTATCCCTAAATTAATTATCTATCTACTGTTCCGAAGATTTGATAATACTCTGAAATGGATTTTAATTTAACGGACGCTGAATTTGTACTATTAACAACTGTACAAGTTATAAAAAGAGTAATTGAGTAATTAGAAAGTTGTCTCTCCTCGGATGTGTCCGGGTTAAAAAAGTATATATATACTTGATTATTTGCGCACGTTTACCATTCTAGGCATCCCGTAATAATTATCACTTGCAGTTTGTGATTGTGAATATCTGGCAATTTGAAATAATAAATACCCGGACATTTCTTATTTGTGATTTTCATTACACTACAATTTGTAATTGTAAATGCATTGCATTTTTAATTTAATATTTTTCAATATGTTTGAAAAAATAGAAATATCGGGATTACTGTTCAAGCATATCATTTTTGCTTTGTACATCTTACGTGCGAAATGTGTATCAGACAACTTTGATTTCCGGGCGTTCCCTGCCGATTTAAGAATGGTGCAGGGTGTCCCCTTTCCATTGAAAGTTGGTGTAAGCCAATGTTGTCTTGTCTGCGCATCTGATGACACATGTACATCAGTCAACTTTAATAAAGTTTCGCAGGTTTGTGAAATAAATACCCTGAAAATGAAGTCCAGGGAATACCACATGCAGTCTGAAACCGGATGGAAACTGTACGAAAAGGTTTGATTTTTGTTTGTTTTTAAACGATTGATCGATTGATTGATATTTCAATGAATGATTGTTTCTTTATTATATATATAAAATGTTGGTGGAAATTCAGAGCATAGCACATTTATTGGCAAACATTATGCCGGATACAATGCCAAGCATGCTAGTATACAATATCTACATTTAAAAATAATAAACAAATATGATTACCATTTCATTTTAATTTGTCCTCTTGAAATAATGTTGATAATAAACATAAACAGACTGAAGAAACATACTTGGGATAACATTAAGATTTGCACAAATGAAAAATACGACGAAAAGGACAAGTTTGGATAACAATTATCATTTATTGATTGGTGAACATTATTGACTCGAACACAGTGGACAAAAATGCATCTGAAAAAGGTTGTTCTTTTTCTGACTCATATTTTTAACAGTAAATTTATTTTTGCATTTGACTTGCATGCTTTATTCTATTTTTAGCTACCATGTGGCCTTGGTTACATGACCGGCGAACGATGTCGCCACATACAAAACCAGTTTCAATATTATGTACCGCTTACCCACCAAAATGCGTCCGACTTCTGCAATTTACTGGGTGAAAATATTCTGACTCTTGAAAATGAACAAGACAAACTAGACCTTCAATCCGACGCAGGTAAAGAATTTTACATATTAGCAAAGTTTTATTATTGAATGTTTTTTTGGGGCTCTTTCGCATTGCATTTGTTTTTATGTTAGCACCTATGCTTTCATACATTTTGATAACCAACGAAATTATGTTAGAGTTAAACGATATTTATGTGTTTCATTTTGTACTTTATTTTTGATTATATTTTTCACAAAATTAATCAAAGAAACCAATGACATTAAATGTTCATCATTCAAGCATAATACACTAAACTTTCTATAAGCCCGTTTTATTAAGATTGCCCATAGCTATCATTATAAACGAATCTCAAGAAAGAAAGATATGCATTGTACATATTTCAACATTTTATACAAATCCAAAAAAAGAGAACAAACAAATATATTTTTATTAATTTTAAGAATTCTTATAAATAAATATATACTTTTGTGGTATTTAGCCTGAAGACTTAAGATTTGAATATATTTGATATCATGTACAATAAAGATAATAAATAGAGGATATTCAAGTTTTTTCTATAAATACATGATTTACTTTCATCGAGTGGTATGTAAATAAATAGTTCATGAGTGGCGGTATCCACGAGTGAAATATGGTAATTTTCATGCCACAAGATGAAAATAAATCATGTTTTTATAGAAAAAAACTTGAATTTTCTGTTTATTATATACATTTTTTTCTTTTTTCACAATACAATTTGAAAAAATGTCCCTTATATTTTGTGCACTGGCTGAATTTAAAAGAAAGTAGTCCGACAAGACACCAGTGAAAATACGGCAAATATGTTTCACTGCAGTGAAAAATAAATTTTTACAGTGAAAATACGGAAAATGAAAATACGCATTTTATTTCATCAATATTTCTCAATATTTCCTTTATAAGTATGTTATAAATGGTTTCCATTATTTTACCAGGTCTAGCTGAGATGGATACAGATGCTTTCATTTGGCTTCGTGACAGAATCGGAACTAGCTGCGCGTTTTTTAGAAGGGAGTTTGCCGACGAAAAAATGCGTAATTGTGACTTAAATGCTAACATAGTCTGCGAATGACTGAAGAGAATTTTGATATTTAAGTGCACAGTTTCTATCAAATATATTTAGAAACTATCGTTATCGTCGCCACACTGTGGAATTAGATAGTCCTTCATCTGTCCAATGAAAGCTCTAACTTCGTTCAAGATAATTCTAAACTCTGACTTCATTCATGTATACTTCTGAAGTCGTTCATACCAGACAATGCGCTTGAATTATTAAAAGCTATGATTTCGCCATTTCACCAATGAGAATGAACTTTAAAACGTCTAATTCGTCTCTTCACACCGATTAATATTCGATAATTAATGAAAAATGTTAATATCGGCGGAAAAACATCAAAGGATATTTTTTGTTATCTTGTGATTAAGAGTTCTCCAAGCGGTTCTGCCCCAACATTAGAGTTAAATTCATTTTCTGTTTGACCATACGGGATCATTGAATCGAAACGCTTATTGTTAAAGATTGAAATCTACATAAGCCGGTGCTAGGTGGCGTGAGAGAAATTGTCATAATTATTAACGACCATACTAATTTCACCGACTCTGAAATTTTAAATGGTGCCAGTAGTCGACCGCCAAACTCTGATAGAAATATGTGAACTCTCTTCCTCGCTATTAACACAGTTTGCAGGACGGGGGGGGGAGGTTGTCTTGCCTATAACAGGTCTTATTGAAATTAAGTTAAAGTTATTCACATGAAAGAAGGATTAATGTATTTAGATGTAAGGATTAAAATTGTGAAACTCTATGACATTGGAAAATAATTAAATTTATGATAGTATATGATAAAGAATTTTCAAAATGGCAAATAAAATTCGCGGTTTCAACCAGCATTGGTGTTATACATGTATGAAGAAAACATGGTTGTGACCCGATTTTGCCCTGTTGACCACAATTCGACATCGTGTGTCCCTGCGTAGACTCCTACTACCATGTCACTGGTCATTCTCAAAATGTAAAATAAGCAGTAGGATTGAGGTCTGTAAACTAGCAATACAAACGAGCTGTGTCATGTCATATTAGTGCCTATGAAATGTAAAAACAACCCATTTATTAATTTCTATTGAAACATCTATATTTTGTTGTAAATGTTGTTTTTGTTTGTTCATTTATTTCATTTGTGTAATAAAATTGTTGTCTTAGCATTTTCTTTTTCTCTTTGTGTTCCGAATTCACAGTAAAACTTAAAACATAGCAAAGTAAGAAACGATGCAAGTTTGACAATGCAACTGTTAATTAGCACATACTATAACCTTTGAAACAAAGTATGAAGTATTATACGTCTTAGACAAACTGTAAAATGTTATATCATTTATATATTACAATTATTGATTTAAGGTAGTTTGGCTGTAATGCTTTCCCGCCAAAAACTTTTATCATCGATAAGTGAAGCAATAATTTTCCGTTTTTTCCGAAACGGAAATAACCGATTTGCTACGATATTGGCCGATGTTAGAATTTTTGACAAGAAAGCATTACAGTAAGACTACCTTAAATTAAGTTCATGCATTTGATGAAAAAGGTATATTTTAGGTGTGTGGGTATCTACTCCTCAACATGCTTTGATAGTTGTAATATAAATTGGCTTATTCATTGAGGCATAAGAACTAAGGGACTAATTTATTGACAGTGCCCTATGTGCAAATGACGATTATCAAATTAATTTAATCAGGGTGTTTAACGTGTTTTGAATAAAACTGGTTAAGAAATAGAGAAAACAATTAAAGGTGATACCATCGAGTTTCCCCAGTGTTGGGCCTAGTATGGTGAATGTCACAGTGGCAAGTTTCATTGTTAAACACTGTACCAGGCGGACATGACATTGAAATGTTGCCATAACCTTGTACTTACTGACTGTACTTCCGTTTGTCAGTTGTATCCAAGTATTTGCCACCGACTTTCAATATAAATGTAACTATGTGATAATAGATACATGGTATGTCATGATTTGCTATTGTGTTGTTACAATGTTTCACAATAACACTGAAGGTCAAATTAATTGCTTCTATTACTTTGTCAAAATATCCAAAACGAAAGCCCTGCCTCTATAGTTTTAGGTATTTATTTTGCAAACTTTATAAATGTATTATGGTATCAAACAACATCTAACAATTCAGTGAATAGTCACAAATTGCATAAATGAAATTAACATGACATATACGTTCATAAATAAATCAATGATATGTTCAGCAAGTCTGTTTGTAAACCCGGTTAACAGAATAATATAACCAGATATTAGACTAATAAATTTTAATGAGCATAACAAAATAAATTGTTTAGTTAGAGAGAAAACAAATGAATAATACATTTTAAGCAAGTCATGTCCCAAATGACATGTTACACATGATTAAGAGTGACGTACTAGACACTGGAGGGATTTAAATAATAGAGATGTTGTCTCTTTGCCAGTATCGGTCCAGTAGATTTCCTGATTAACCTTTGCATAATTTAATCACACACACGCAATTTACAGAAAAATAGAATATAAAGTTTTAACATTGTAAAACGATTGTACCAAAGTCAATTAAGATTACGTCAATAAATGGTGCGTCAAGCGAAGATAAGCTTTATTGGTCAAAGACCGTCTAAAAACAGTTTGATTTTCTTTCAAATTTACAGGAAAGAAATAAATATATAAGACAAAAAATATAATCGATCATTTTAAATTACAAATTGAAATATGGAAATTTTATCGGCCAGTCTATAACAATTGTAAAGGATAGTTCTTGACATTCTAAAATTATGTTTCATTGATGGTTTCACAATAAAACGTATATGATATCTCTGAAGCAAAATATACAGGACAGTTCGTCAACTGTCTAAGTCTCTAGTTAAATTGCTGAAATATTATAATTCTATTGAACACAAAATAAATTTGACAATTCGTTTACATCTCAATACATATTCTAAAGAACAGCTAATTTTATATATTAAGAACTATTAAGTTGTTTACGCAATAACTTAATGAGTTATAAATATTGTCTAAAATAACGAGACCACTAATAACGGCCACGATCCTGTAAGTTTACTATGTTTACATGAAAAGCACACAAAGAAACGAATTTATCAGATACTCTCAATTTATGATGTTCAATTCCTTCAATTGATTGTCTGCTTATAATTTACATAGTTTTGCATATTTATTAAGTATCTATAAATATAATCGTCTACCGACTGCGTAGTTGTTAGTGTAAGGAATTGAGTTCATTTACTGAAACCCGACATGTTCATTAAGGAACACATATTCGAAACGTATTTCATTTATTTTTTTATTTTCTCGATATTGATAACCTCATTGATTATTCTATTGAATGTACCGCATTTTTTACATAAAAATGAATACTCGCGTGATTTTATTATGTTTGTTTTTTCCGTATTTTCAAGGAATTGAGTTCATTTACTGAAACCCGACATGTTCATTTAGGAACACATATTCGAAACGTATTTCATTTATTTTTTTTATTTTCTCGATATTGATAACCTCATTGATTATTCTATTGAATGTACCGCCTTTTTTACATAAAAATGGTTACTCGCGTGATTTTATTATGTTTGTTTTTTCCGTATTTTCAATTGCGTGTTTATGTATGTTTTTTTTTTCTCATTTATTAACTTCCTTTTCAAAATTCGTTTTGCTTAAATAATAATATTCTAAGTATTTTGTTTGTAAATTTAAAATGACAATTAGTATATAAAATAAACAACTTACATTGAGAGTCAAATGAACTGTTAAGAAATAATTGATTACAACATTATGTTTTCTATTTGTATGTGGATTTTAAAATTGGCTTCAGAAATCCGACTTCCATTTAACTAATGCGGAGGTTCTTCTAAATCCATCTCTTCTTATCACAACTGTTATTTGTTTGTAAAACCAAGGCCAATTTGATAAGTTGTTAAGGTTTTCTTTGTGTGTGTGTTTTTTTTTTTTGTTTGTTTCATAAAAGCTGTTTGCATTGAATTAGAGACTAAACCTTTTTATATCATTCGCTCACTCCGTTGTTCGAGAATTATGTACAAGAGTATTACGTATCCTATAATGATTGTCAAATATATTATTTAATCATCATTTATATACAATTTCTTACTGATGTTAAACATTTATTGCTCACTATTTAAAATTTCATATTCTCTCCTTTTTAAACAAAACGTAAATCTACATTCAATTTGCATTGTTTCTTCTGGTAATCGCTCGCCATATTTACATATCTAATACAATGGTAGTAAACTTCGTCATCGCGCGCATGCTGAATGCTCCCACTCGGACCAATTTGTGTAGAAAATCCGTCAATTCAAAGGTAAAGTACGATAATATTATAAAATTTACTAAAAGAATCCAAATATATTCTAGCACATCGAATTATATATTAAATTGTGGGTTGTTTATCAAGCCAACATAATCTCAAACCGATTTTAGTTCAGATGTAACAAAATGTTTATTTTCTGTGTTAAAACCTCTCATTGTAAGTACCTGGCAAATCTGTGATTATATATACTCTGCTTTTGTAATCGTAAATATCTGGCATCTTTTTTCATTTCTTTATTCTGTTCGAAAATTGAAAATTCAGAAATATTTTACATGATTGTGCATCTTAAGTGCGAAATGATGATCAGAAAACGTTGGTTTCCAAGCGTTCCATTTTGATATTTAGATAAAAGTTTGGTACCCGATCCTTTCTAAATGGTGAAGTAAAGAGGTATTCCTGTAGAAATACCTATCCCGGTATATATCGGAGAAGACGCTTGAGTAATTAATGCTTAAATTTTGCATTTTCGCCTATGGGAATTAACTTTAAAACGTCTTATTCTTCGATTCTTGCCGATTTAACGATTTACTTACGATAATGAATGAAATATGTTAGAATCGACAAAATAGAACAAACTAAAAACGATATTTGTCAATTTTGTTAGTATGATTTATTTCAGCGTCTAGAGCAATACCTCCAACATTGTATTGAGTTAAAGCCTTTATTGTTGTTGTCCTACGGGATCATTAAATCAAAAAACGTTTATTGTAGAACTTTGAAATCTGTATAAGCCAGTGCTAGGTGACGTGAGAGATGTTTAAGCTATCAAATTTACTTACGATCAGACTGAATCAAACCGATTCTGAAATTTTCCGCTCTTGAATTTCAATGCTCTCGAATGTCTCCCTATTGCTAGATGAGAACATATCATGAAGGTCACATAAGTCACATTAAACTACCGTTAACTGCTTTAGGTTTGAGGACATCATTTTGTTTATTCTCTGTGTTTAAACCAGGTATTGAACTAATAAATTGAACGAGCATAACAAATAAATTGTTTTGTTAGAGAGAAAACAAATGAATAAAACATTTCAAACAATTGATGTCCCAAGCGATACGTTACACATGATTAAAACTGACGTTAACAGACACTGGGGGGATTTAAATAATAGAGATAATGTCTTTTTTGCTAGTATCGGTCCAGTAAACTAACTGATTAACCGTTGCATAATTTTATCACAAACACGCATTTTAAAGCTAAATAAAACATCAATGTTTAACATTGTAACACAATTGTTTTAAAGTCGATTAAAATTACGTCAAATAATGGTAAGTCACGTGAAGATAAGCTTAATTGGCCGAAGACAATCTAAAATCAGTTTGTTTTTTGTTTAAAATTACAGGAAATAACTGCACATAAGAAGAATTTTCATCGCTCATTTTAAATTACAAATTAAAATATGGAAATTTCATTGGACAGTTTAGAACAATTGTAAAGGATAGTTCTTGCCATTCTAAAATAAAGTTTCAATGAGAGTTCTAAAATTAAAATTCAGTGGATACTTCTAGAATAAAATAAACAATATAGTTCGTTAACATTCTAGTTTATTTGCTGAGATATTGTAATTCTAATTAACCATACTTCCGCCTACAAAAAACTTTTTACACTGTGTTTAGATCTCATTACATTTTCTAGTGAACAAATAATTTTACATATTATGAACTATTAAGTTTTTTGCGCAATTATTTACTGAGTTATAAATACTGTCTAAAATAACGAGACCACCAATAACGTTCACGACTCTGTGCGATTATTATGTTTACATGAAAAACACACAAAATAAACGAACTTATCATGCCCTCAGCTTATGATGTTCAATACTTGTCCAATATATTATATGGCCATTGAAGCCTTCAATTGATATACTGCTTTTAATTTGCATCAATTATATTTTTTGCATATTATTTAAGTATTTATAAATATAATCGCCTACCGACTGCGAAGATGTTGGTGTTAGAAAATTAATTGACCGAAACCCGACATGTTCATTTAGGAACACATACATTCAAATAGTGTTTCTTTTATTTATTTTTTTTTCATTTCCTTTCTCGAAAAGAAAAAAATGAAAAAGAAAATTGATTATTCTGTCGATTGTACCTACCACCAATTTTCTTTTTACCTAAAATAGGTTACTCACGTGTTTTGTTATGTTTTATTCGTATTTTCAATTGTGTATGTATGTTTTATTTTTCTCATTTATAAACATCCTTTTCAAATTTCGTTTTGATTAAATTATAATTATTGCTAATGAAATACTTTTTAAATCTAAAATGACATTTTGTATATAAAAATAAACAATTACTTTGAGAGTCAAATAAACTGTAAATTGGCTTAGACCCCAAACTAATGAAGAGGTTTGGGTTGTTTTATCTCTTGTTATGTTATCACAATTGTTTTTATGTGTGAAACCAAGACCGGTTGACGAAGTTTTTACTGTTGTTATTCTATTCCATCATAGCTGTTTGCATTAAATTAGAGATAAAAACATTTTATACATGTATCATTCGCTCACTCCTGTGTTCAAGAATTATGTCGCAAAGTATTACGTATCCTGTAACGATAGTCAACAATATTTATAAATCATCATTTAATTAATAAATTGGTACTGACACACCTAAATTGAGTTGAATATAGCATACTTGGTACAGCAGACATATGCATAACTTACTTAAACATTAACGTAGTTAATACAGTGGTAGGATAATACGTCAACGCGCACCTGCTGAATGCTCTCAATCGGAATATTGTTTTTTTTTGTAGAAAATCCGTCGACTCGAATGTAAAATACGATTTAATTATAACAATTACAATATTACCATATAATATAGCGCACAAATTAATGGTTGCAGTACTTTGGATACTTGTAAGAAATGCTTATAGATTTATGACCTGGTTTAAGCGTTCAGCTGGTGCGCGATGACGTAGTATCCTACAATTGAATAAGTTGGAATTTATAATTCTATATACTTTGCTGTTTGAAATTGTAAATACCTGGCATGTTTTTTAATTCTTCATTCAGTTCGAAAAATGGAAATTTCAGAAATATTTCACATGAATGACATTTTTTTTTTCATCTTACGTGCGAAATGTTGATCAGGAAACATCGTTGAGTTCCGGGCGTTTACTTCGGAAAATAAAGTGACACAGGCAGTCGCCTATTCATCAAAGGTTGGTATAAACAAATGCAGCCTCGTCTGCGCATATAATGAAATATGCATATCTGTGAACTATACATTTAAAGAAGTTTCTTAAGATTGTCAAATAAATACTTTTGAAATGATCGGTTGATTGAATGCTTTAATAGACCTTAATATACAAAAAGTACAAAACAGAACCATTGTACGACTGATGTGCTCTTTGGTTTACCGACATGTTGTGTTGAAATTCTTATTGTATTTACTTATCTGATAATTAGAGTTAGACAGGTTAGGGATCAATTATATAAACGATGTCCTTTAAGTACTGCTTTCCATTTATAAATCAAATGCTCCATTAAGCACTGGTGTCCAATTTTAAATCAAAATTTCCTTAAAGCACTAGTTACCAACTATAAATCAAAATTGCCTTATAGCACTTTTGTCCGATTATAAATATAGAAACTAAAAATACTGGTTTCCAATGATAAACATAAGTACTTAAATGACTGTTTGGAGACTAACGAAGTTTTTCCAGTGGAAGAAAGCAATCAATTACAGCTATAGCCGTGGACATTTTCTTACAACCTAATCTGTCAGTTTGTAGCAATGGATACTTGGAAGAGGTTAAGTTGTCTTTTGTGAAAAGATTTTGCTTTGATATCTTGGTGAGTGATTTTTTTGTTCAACTTCATGAATTTCAAACCAATAATTTTTGAAACAATTGATTTATAAATGTGTAAATACTTTATATTTTAAAAAAATGTAGAAAGAGCTACTTATGACAAAAAAGATAACATAAATCAAAAAAAAAGAAATTTCGAAAAGTTACAATGTGAACTAAATGGATAGATGCTGTTTGCCTTTTGAAAGGACATTGTTCTTAACCTTGCCCTTTAGTAATTAAAATGTGAATATATTATTTTCTTTCAAGTATGATGTTTGAAACTGACTGATTCATTGCAGGTAAATCATCTATCTGTGATATGACAATATATATTTCATATATAGATCAAGACAGTATTTGTAAGTTGTATAGTAAGTACTGCATATGTTATAAAAGAATTTGCAAAATTAATATATGTTCTGTTGTATGTTAAAGCTCCCTATGCAAAGGAAAGCAAACATATATACTGGTATTACGAATGAATTTATGACATAGTCTGTAAGTCGGTAAATCAATAACGCCATCCGATGTCGGCCTGACTTTGAGCCTGGTTGCACATATGACGTCGGGCCGACATTGACTGCTGATATCGGACCGACTTTGCAGATGATAAGGGGCCGACATCGGACCTATATGTAACGATTGCTTTATATTTCAATGATTTTCAAGTCTGACCTGGTCGCAAATGCAATAATTCTTTAAAATATCATCGTTTCCATGTTATTTTTAGCAAGCTATAAAGGCAATTTCTGCTTTTCAGTAAAGCTATTTCATATAGAGTTCCTTACACTTTTAACCTTAAGCTAACTCAGAATTGTCTGTGAACTTCTACAACATTTCTATTTAAAGCGATGATCTTTTGCCCTCCACAAATTGCGCATGTGCGAGACAATACAACATCCTGTCATTTTTTCATAGTAACTGATCAATAACAGGCCGGTATTTATTTGTAGACGTGTTAAGCGGCAATTAAATGATACTATACCACTTTTAACAAAAGAGCCGGAAAGTAAAACAAGTCCGTTGATCTTTGACAAGGTCTATGCTTTTATAAAGCACTTTGGTTTTGTATAAAATTTAAACTTACGTCGCAATCCATGAGCTGCGCAATTGTGGCGTTAAGATGATTATTTAAGGCGGGCTGGACAACAATAAATGGTATTTCATGATTTAAATGATTAATAAGTAGATGAAATACTATAATTTACAAAGATATAAATTTAAGGGGATAACTTGAAAATAATATAATTTATTAACACATTCCGTTGTATTCTGACTCATCCCTCAGATTACAATAATGTTCCATGATTGTAGACACAAGCAGTATATTAACACGGACTTTCAAGATCACGAAAAATAATGAACTTCAATATAAATTTCCATAAATTTCAATATACATTTTAGTAGCACATATCAAGATGATTACTAAGCTACAAGCCAACCCGTTAAAGAAAACAAAAAGATTTTTAAGTGTTTATATTTTATTCATACAAGATGAAATGGTGTAATTAACAAACAAACTGAGCTTATACGTAAAGAATAAATAAAAATACACTTATTATATTTTAGATCGGTTAGTTATCGTATATCTTATTTGATATTCTACTGTAACAGTTGATTTTGTGATATATAATATAGTAAGTTTTCAGAAACCTTTGACTGTTACAAATACTTAACCAAATTATCAAATGAATTTTGGGCTTACATGGTTGTAAAAAGACACTGGTAAACAAAATGTTGAATTATGAACATTTATAAATTAAAGCACTATTGATAATGAAACATTATATAGATGATATGTGTTTGTTTTGCATGTCAAAAAGTATCAGATGTAATACGTTTACGATTGGCGTAGTCACGATTGACAGTATAAGGGCTGGTATTCACGAGTGAAATATATTTTGATCTAACATACAAATAAGATAGTCTTTCTACTAATTTCATATTGGTTTAGGTGTTTTACTGATTCTTAATATTGACATTATCAAGTCATGACGTCACATTGTTTAGTTGAAAAAAAAATCTGTAAAATTCTACGAATTTTGAAATATTATTAAAATGATATTTGCAGAAATTAATGTAATTTCCCCTGACAAGGCATGACAATACACCAGGAAATAAGTTAAGCAGTATTGGAAATTTAAAATTAGATGTGATAAAAAGCACTGTCATGAGATGTTGACTAAATTGAGCTAAGAAATAGTAATTTGATAACTAGCGGTACTAATTAAGTAAACATAAACCAGTAAATGTATGAGTTTCGTTCATTGGTATGGTGTCGGAGCACTTATAAAACCTTAACTGGTAGATATTGTTGGTAAATATTGACGATTACGTAACCTTAAATGACATTATGTAGTCAATTTTCAATAACGTGTGTAACCGCTATGTACCAAGATGATAGCTTCAATCCTTCTCCACATACTACAAGTAAGGCTTCTTATGCAATTTTTGGGTAAAAGTTGTCATTTTTGGTTCAGAGCTTGTTCCAGTTGTTGCAGGTGGTTTGTACCATTGCCCAAATAAAATTTAAAATTTCAGTTGTTGGCATAACAAAATTGAGGCAAAATGCCGGATGTGCTTAACTTATTTCAAGGTGTACATTTCACTCACGGCGGAGTCTATTTCTGACGATATTTTCACTAATATATTCCACTCATTCTTTCATACACATTCACATTTTGTCAGTAAACTGAGAAAATTATATATATATTTTTTTAATTTCACTGTTAACTTATCAAAAATAAAATTTTACTGTACACTGAAAGGCATGAAATGAAAACAGACCTTTGATATTTATCAATTATTTTACAAAGTGTCTTTAATTTTATATTTGGCGCTGTCAAATAAAATGATCAAATATAAAATTTTGTCGGATAAATCAGTAATCCACCCAAAAGCATAAAATTACGAATGTATACTTAACAAACATATGTATACAAAAGGTGCAGTTTGAAGGCCCATTATGCCTCAGAAACGAACAAATTCTTACTCCCTTAGAAACGCAAACATTAGTTTATTTTTCAAAATGTGTTCCGCTGCAAATGGTATATTATGAGATAATAAAGGGAGCCAAATCGAATACACTTATATGGCGAAAGGAGACTATGAATGAGTTTTCCGTTTTGCAGTCCAATTTTAGATCGGCATACAGTTCTGGTTACGAGTTTATTTTCAAACTGTAAATCGAAGAGATTAATTGATCAGAGCCGGGTCCTTGGGCGCGGACAATAACATTTACATCATGATATTAGAGCATGTGAATTTCTTTTCCTAAAAGTGTAGCTCTTAATGTGACATAATTTGTCCAAAAAGAAACAAAATTTAAACAAAGTAGTATTTTGACTTCCATACAAAATACGAAATCACTATAATAATTGTACTATTTGTCAATGTGCAACAGAAGAATAAGATGGCTCAGATAATTGGTAAATTACTTTCTTTTTTTGGAAACTGTAACAGTAAACCGAAACTTAAATGGTTTTAAGAAATTTAAAAAAGGCATTTCTGGGACATAATGGACCTTTGAAAATGTAAACTATATAAAATACATGGTATAAATAATAAGAAAATATGTAAAAGCATAGCTAAATCTAACTTTTTGACGATTTCAAAATAAGTGTAATAACTCGATTCGAAACAATTTGAAAATGATTTCTTATAATTTATATAAAAAGCACATTTTAAGTTATTTTAATCGTTTAAATAGCATTCACGATGGTTAAAGCACTTAAATCTGTGAATTGTCATGGCTTCACTCCCAATACATGTATTATGTCAAATATTAAGTAAAATGATATGTCATTATACCGGATGGGGAAAGGATGGCGGAGCTTGGTCTATATGCATCTAAAAATTGAACATGGTAAAACATGTTGTGAAAATTGTTCCGCTTAACCAGATGTGCAGTACAACACCATATATGAAAAAGAAAGTTGGTCATTCACAGGGCATCGTTTGTGGTCGAATTTTGTAAAATCTCTGTATTTTGAGTCCGTTTAGCGACATATTTTCTTAATACGCATTGCATTTTTTTGGACACACCATAACCCACAAGAATTTATCGACGAAGAATGCATTGAAACCTGGTACGAAATGGGTAAATATTTGGATTAGCCAGGACAATAGAAATCACGTTTCGATTTTCTTAAAAAAATAGTTTTATATGAATCAAACTTTTCCTATATTGGCCTTCTTTCTATGTCACATATGGTGCTATAGTGCACATCTGGACCAGCCAGCGGAAATTCAAATATTTTACTGCCGATGCTCAATTTTAAGATCCATATTAGCTTCACCCCCATCCCCAATGAATTAATGCAAATATTATTCAAAATGACTGCATGCATTGTAACAAAACTTAGTATACATTAGTGCCAATCACGTTCACATTTTTGAAGAAAAAAGATCCTGTTTATAAAATGTAAACTTTAATTAGTACAGTAACGCTTGGTATAAAATAAAATATCTTGAAAATTATGTTAAAAGTGTATTTCAATATACATATATTTAATGAAGTAAATACCTGCATAATCAAATTTAACAGAATCTATAAGCGTATTTAAGTAAGTCACTTTTACATGGAAATGCTAAACATTTCGTATGTATAAGGCTCTTAATTGGAAAAGCCAAGAAAGAAAAAATAAATTATCACGGAGTATTTCCTGCAAATTCGCATGAGTCAAGACAGTAATGAGTTAAACACATTGAAAAAGGTTAGGGGGTAACCATCCTACTTCATTTTTTTTAAATCAATTTACTTCAACTTAACCAAACACCGTTTAAGAAAATTCTATGAGATTCTTTCTATGCCTAGGTAAAAAAAGTTAACAAAATTTCCAAAGAACTATATACATTTTTTGTTGCAGCTTTTCACTAATATGTTATATCTTAAAGAAATGAATTTCATTGTTGTTGCATATGTTAATATAAATCTATTGTTTAAAAACAAAATATGCTTATAATAAATACTATTAGTTAGTTTTTATTGTTTAACCGAAATATAAATGTTTCAACTCTCTAGGAATATCAATAATGTATTGTATATTTTGAAAACAAGATATGTAGAAACATACGAGATACGTATGTTTTCGTTTTCTTCCACATTATTTATCAATTCGACATGTAATAAAATATTCAATAAAAAGGGAAAATGTCAAATAAAACATTCAGTATTATCAAACCAATGAAACAACAACAAATTATTATATAACAAGTGTGTGTTTCTTGAATATAACTTTTTTCAGTCAGAGTTTTTCGCCTCCTACAAATTTTGGCTCTTTGGATCCTCGAAATGTTGAAATAATGTGGTACCCTTCTGTATAGAACCTTCTATGTCACTGTATATTTGTATATGTGAATATCGCGTATTTCGTCATTCGTTTATTATAACAGGGCAGCATGTACAAAATGGTGACATTAAAGAGTCAAAAGTTAAAACGTCCTTTCCATCCAAAACGACAAGGCAAATAGCGTGCATGTTCCCTGCCTGAGCTGTTTAAATGATAAGATATTCCTTTCCGCCTCTTAGCACAAACCTCAACAGGACTGTCCTTTTTAAAGTAGTGACCACTTTAAAACACCAGTATATCGACGCCTTAGTGCAATGACGAAACAAGTCCTTCTAAATTCAGTAGCAGTTTATCGGTTATTGCACTAAGGTGACGAAATATTCTTTGAAAGTAGAACTTTTCAAAGTGTATGGCTTTTCCTTGGGTAACACCTCTCGGTAATATGCAATACATTTGTCTACCAAAAGGTATTCCTCTGTAGAGGTTGTACTGATCATTAGCTGGTAATAGGTAGGTTCTTATAGTCTTCAACAAGTGTTAAAATTTGATCAAACGGAAAAAAAAATATAAAGGGTAAAGAACTCTGATAAAATGTAGGTAAATGAAGCAGGTGATATAAAAATAAACTTCAACATCAATAACAAACACCTATTTACAAAAAAATACATGTTTGATTTTGTCGTCAAGAAAAACTGTCTTTGAATATCTATGTCTTCAGTTCAAAGTTTGAGTAGATATCGAATGTTCGTAAATACTCGTTGACACAATGATGGCAAAAAATGTACTGTTCCTGGAAATAGAATGGTTGACAACGATGAGAGAAAAATAATTGTTTAATTATAATGAGGATAAAAATGTACTGGTCCTGAAAAAAGAATGGTTGACTATGAAGACAGAAAATGAAATGGTCCTAACATAGAATGGTTTACAATGATGACAGAAACTGCACCGGTCCTGACAACAGAACGGTATACAATGTTGGCAGAAATGTATTGGTCCTAAATAAAAAAATGATTTACAATAATGACAAAATTGTACTGGTCCTAAAAAAATAAAATGGTTTACAATGATAACAGAAAAAGTAATGACCCTAATAACAGAATAGTGTATACAATGATAAAAAAAGCTAAACTTCCCTTGAAAATAGGTAGTATACAATAATAACATGTACTGGTCCTAAAAAAAGAATGGGTTTATAATGGTGACTGAAAATGCAATGGTCCCAAAATAAAATAGTTTACAGTGATGACAGAAAATGTACTGGTTGCAATTAGAGAGATCAGTGACCACATGTTTCGCCTGATGAAATCTAATTGCATGTTGCAGCTACTATGTAGCAGAAAACAAAAAATCATTAATAGGGCAAAACGCTATTATTATTCAAGTGGAATAAATCAGCCAAAATCATTCAACCGCAAACCTCGATTAATTAGGTACCTATCAATTTTGTACAAATTCATTAAAGTTGCAAATTATAGTAGAATAAGAGACGTAGCCAAAACTTTAGAAATAAAATTTATTAAAGGGACATAACTCTAACAGAAATCTTTGAACGATGACGATGATATGCACAACTAGAGTTGGTTCTGATCAGTCCTGTATCGTTTGGATGACATTGCACCAGAAGTTTTGAGGATTAGTCATGACAACATTTGTGACGGACAGATAGACGGATGTACGAAAGGACAAATGGACTGACAGACTACAAAAGTGATTCCTATAAGTTGTGGCTACTTTGTAACATGAATTAGCTTCTGCGTAGCTTGTAACATTAAAATAATTGACAGGCTAAAACAAATTTTTTATTCAAGGGGCATAACTGAGCAAGTATTTTAGCTACAATCAATCTTGTAAAGTTTAAAAGTAACCTTAAATATCAAATCATTGAAAAGGCTATAACTCTGACAAAATCATTCAACCGGACAATGCCGATGATATGCACAACTAGATTTGGTACCATATTTCTGTAAAGTTTTGGTTAAATTGTGACGGACGGACGGTTAGATGGACAGACAGACTTGACGCTACTCTGTAGCAGGCGACACAAAAACAGAATGGTTTACAATGAGGACAATATTCTGGTCCTGCGAAAATCAAAGTTAACAGTAACGACAATAGATATACTGGCACTGAAAACAAAAGTAGGTAGGTTTACATGAATGACATAAAATGTACTGATCGTTTAAAATGAATGCATAGCAACGAATACAGAAATGTACTGACCTGAAAATCAAATATTTTACAAGTGACAAATATTTCAAAGGAAGCAAATTTTATACACATTATTTTAAAACTGAAGGAAGTGTTTAGATATACGTACACTTCGAGAGATCAATATCGATTTATTAAACTAGTTTTTTTTTTGTTCTAAACAATCCGTATTATAAATCTTTTGTATTATGATATTTACTAATGTACGGGTCCAATAAAATGAATTCTCTAGTAAAATAACATCTTTTAAATGACTCAATTATGATTGATACTAAGAGAGGATTAGCGCGATAAGATGGTATTATCAATTTGTCTCCGACTTACTTTATCTGGTATAGCCACATGTCTTCTATATTTTACTTGTCGTACGGTGTTTGCGACACTCACTTCCTGGTCAATTTGTGTTTTCTCCAACAAAGTTGATACAACACAAAATAATCCCCCTTTTTTGGCTCCAGTTCTGCAACACGTGATGAATAAAATAAAGTGTTACAATTTCACACTGACAGGTTAAATAAAACATTTGAATAAATTTTACTAATTATTTTACGGACACAAACAAAAATTATATTTATTATTTACACTATATATTTTATTGTCAATGACATATTTTAATATTATGATAAATATATAAACAAATTAAATATCTTTTTTTAGAATTTTATGAATTTTGATATCATCAAAATTTGTAAAACGGACAAGATGAAATTTAAAACAATGCGAAACACCAAATAATTAATCAATAATTGTCCGCTGACAGCGCAAACCACTTTTCTGAGTGCTGGATAGTAACATAAAAAAAACATAGAAAAGGGTGCATAACTCTGTGAAAAGGTAAACAAGGGCCACCAGGGGTAAGGGTCTTACTTGAAAAAATTCGCATAACTTTGCACACACACAAAAAAAAAAAGAATTGGCTTGCGTTTTATCTAGTTTGGAATTAAAAGCCTTTACAATTTCCGAGAAAAATTGATCTTAACGAAAGGTTAAGTAACGCCGACTAAAAATGTTGAGCTAAAATGCTGCAGGTCAAGTTTGATTGGACATATTTAGCGTCATACACGTAAATACAAGCTACCGTCTACAGCCCCTAGCATCGGTTAAATCAAAATGTGTCTTTTAAAGTATGAACAATTTTGTGAGTGTAAATATTGAACAACAAAGTGTTCTGTCGTTTGACGAAGTATTATGTACATGGCTAAACAATCCCAACTGAGAAAAGTCATGTCATGTTATTTTTCCAATTTCTATTCAACGATTGACAGTTTACTTTTTGAAAGCAAGTTTTCTCACTTAGGTCAACTTACAAGCAATGGATCAGCATCGGTCGGTTTGTGTCAGTTCCGCTAAATTTTAGTTCCATATCTTTAACAAACTGTACAAACTTGACGGGCTCTTCAGGAATGCTCTTGTTGTTATCCCATTGTATGTACTGAACATGTGGAACTATAAGCTCTTCTGATCCAGACTAAGTATTGTTATTATATAAAGAAACATTAATGAAGCCAAACGTCCAGTGCAAAGTAAGATATGACGTGGTTATCAGCAAATATAGTCGCAAAATACACGTATTTTAAAACTATTCAAAAAGAAAAAAAATCCTATATTAATATGAAGTATTCATGAATTATTCATACAGTTTATAACATTTTTCTATTTAAAAAAAAGATGATCAACCCAGAATGACCATATATGGAAAATTAGATTTTTTTGAAAAGCTACATACTTTGCTTTTATATGATATTTTCATTTTCTTTAACTGATATTGGTCTGTCCCATCTCCTCGTTCAGTTTTTATCGTAAAGGCCCCTTTTCTTAACGTTTGGTTATCCACAGGGCAGTAAATTCCAACGTCCTGAATCAAATTAACGGGATTTATACAAAGTTATATATATGAAGTGCAACATTACGAGAGATGTTCAAAAATGTAATATCCATTTTCATAGAGATATCAAAAAATGATCGCGATGCTTTCGTATCCCTATGAACAAAGCAATAGATTAGGTTATTAACTTGTATAAGTTATAACAGAAAATCAGAATAAATCGTCACTAAAACGTTTAAACTGTTTTTTTTTCTCTTTTTGTTGTTGTTGTTGTTTTTTCAATAGTTTTAGAGCTGATTTAACATTATGTGCCAATCGCTTTAGTGTACATAACAAACACTATATTTTCTATTCAAGTGCTTTGGTGTGATTTTGATTGAAATGCACACACATTTCACATCTATACTGAAAAGAACTTCAAACTTTACAATAACAATTACTTATTAAGCATAAGAGTAGGAAAATTTATATAAAGTTTACCTTATTTCCTGACAACGTTGTTTCCATACCGATGACGCATGAAACCTTTTCTTGAACAATTAATGTAAGAAAGTCCTCAACCGTGTCTGGTAAAGGAGTTTGTGCTATCAAGAAACGATTCACGTTTTTGAAGCTCTGTAAAGGCAATTGAGTACAAGTAGCTTAAAGACAGATTAAACATCGTTTATCAAATAAATAGAGAGCGTAAAAAGATGCTTCCAAAACTGATTCATTTCCTGACATGTGTTAACAGGGTTTTTTGTCTCATCCAATATGATATATACTCAAACCAAGTTTTACCGTGTTTGAAAATGTCCACATATTTTACTTACGACGCTTCCACAGCTCGATAAATCCTATCCTTGTAAAATTTACTGTGTCAAATTCCAGATAATTTAATTGCAACAGAAAAAGATTTTTCCTGAATGTTCGCTTTTATCTCTTATCTCTATTACATGTTTTAATGACTAAATATTACTTATAAAATTAAACACACAAATTACTTACATTTACGTACACTGCATTACTGTAATCTGATTGACCTAGAGTTTTAGCCATGAATAGCCGAGGTCTGTTACGATCTCCTACAACATAAAAGTACATGTAAGTACACTTTTAAAATGTTCCTTAGGTCAATATTAGCATCGTACTGATAACTTATAAATAAACATTATATCAAATGTACTGTAATACATAATAAAAAACAAAAGTCATATTCCTGCTGCCTTACCTGGGATATCAGCACCGTTTCTGTTCTTATTTACTAAAGCCTTGTTTCGTTTAACAGCTTCCTGTTCATCATCAGATCTTTGTTCAACAGACGCTTGAAGCTTCTATATCAATTAAGAGACAAAATGATTGCTTATATTACACATTGCTAATAATACAAATCAACATAACATAATTTTAGTAGAGTTTATAATCATACATTAGCAGGTCAATATCATGCGTTAATAATTCACAAACTAAAACGGTGTAATCCAGATTTGGTTCCATCACAGATGTGTTCATGGAGCGATGGCGACAAACCATCGACACCTCCGTGACATTGATTCAAAAGATTATTAATATGTGAGTTTTAATTTTTAATGTAATGTTATGGTTTTTTTTAAGGATAACATGATTGCATGCATTGTTTTTAAGTATTTAAAAGCTATTATAAAAAAAGTTAAAACATGCTTGGTACACATATTTTACTAGCACAAAGGCATGTCTTTTTAACTTGGCATTAGAAATAAGAAAAATCCTAAAGGCTTATGTATTGATACAGCACAGCGTTAATAATATAAGAAAGAATAACCAGCGAATAATTAGAGTCGGCATAACAACAACTTTGAGGAAAAAAGATCTTTTGAAAGGAAATCACACTTATTTATTAAAACCTTATTTCATCAAGTGTTTTTATCATTCTTTTGTAATAGCTGCTGCTTATGTTTATTTACATTCACCATTTTATTCAATATCTATTTGCTTGTGATTCACATGACTAGAACGGTATATATGATGGTAGAAAATTGCCTGATTTGAAATGTTCAACTGTTTTCGAAAAGGGGTTCATTGAAACATATTGGGCTTACACTTTGTGACTTTAAAAGAAGGGAAGTGCACAAAGAAAACAAGTAAAATTTGTAATAATGGAGTAAACATACCTCAAACATATTTCCAAGATGAGCTTCAGTATGCGTCTTCATATAGTCACTAAACACAGAGGCCTCAACAGCTTTACTGTCAAAGGTCAGAGTGTGAACTAAGGCGTTATGAAGGTACTGGTATTGTTCCTGCAATTGTTTAAGAACGATTTACTGGCCATTTTAAATCTATGCACATTCTTGATATCACAATTATAAAATATTACTTCTATCGTTTGCCATCATGCATCTGGCATGGCAACTGCCCGATTTTGCCTGTTGCTTATTTCTATATGAGGCTAACCTCACATATTCTAACAGACCTTTCTCAATAGCTTATAATCTATTTTTACAGCCTTTAAATTCTACAATTTTATCTCATATCATTTTCTAAGTTTCTATTTAAAACGAAACATTTATTTATTCAGCAAGCCTCGCCCTTTTACGCAAATATCAGCCTCGCCTGATAAAACTGTTATCAAAAGACAAAAGCATGTTATTTTCTATGAAAATGATCAATAACATAATGTTAATTCAGTCCAACACTTAACAAAGGATATGAATCTAATGATAACTTACAGCTGTTTGTATCATGTTTACCCTCTGTTCTCTCATATTCCTTACAAATGCGTATATATCTACTGCTCCCTCGGTCTCGCCCTCATTTGTTATACTATCTAAAGCAATGTACGTACCAGTTCTACCTATTCCGGCGCTGAAAACAAAAAAACATAATAATCGTGTTTTTTTTCCCCAAAAATACTTGAAGATAGAGTGGTTTTACCAGATCGTTTACATTACATAGACAGTAGAAATGTTCGCAAATACAATATTAAGACTAATGAATACTGTTAGTGGATGGATAAATTTGAAATAATTAGATTAACCTTATATAGTCACACTAAACGTAATAAACAATGGTTAACCAAAGATAATGATATGCCTTCATATGTATACTACCTGCAGTGTACAAAAATAGGGCCATCTAGTTTAGTCTTAGTACTGTTAACCTTCTGTCTAAATTCTATCAAACTCGTGACGTCATCAGGCGTTCCTTTGTCAGGCCAAGCAGTAAAATGAACTTGAACTATTTCTCTTTTGATAGAATCCTGAGGAAGGTAGTACAGTTAATATTGTTAATGTCTTCAAATGTAATATACAATCAAGCAATAAATACTACTGTGTAAGTGAGCATAAAATTATAGAGTTGATGTTTGAATTGTTAAATTATATTGAGATATTTCAACAACTACTTAGCATACTTCATTATGAACGCAATATTAATTATTTTGTTTACGTTTTGCTGTACGAATATTAGAAATTTCAACATAATTTTAAAATAATAGAATATAATTAAGATAATAGACCACAGAATTGTTTTGTAAAGTCCATTAGTTCTATATAAAACATGTGTTTTTAGTAAACCCCTGAAGATATAAAGAAGTTACAAAAAAGATAATTCGGAAAATATTGATATAAAAGTTATGAAAATTGACACTTATTACATGCATTTAATATTATATGGGACTTGACTTAAAACTTAAAACCAATATTTTATATAAAAAGAAATTCAAGGGGGGATAGCTCTGGAAATATTCATGCTAGTGTTATGAATCTTGTCATACATGATTCGGGTGAAAATAAGCAACAAATATTACAAGGTTTTAACAGATGCCGTAAGAAATAAAGATGTTATATTAAAAATAACATTTTAAATATAAATTTAAAGTTCAACAAAAAGTGTGCTAGAATTATGAATAATTCTACATCATGTGACCGGGGTAGGATAGATCTCCATATACTTGGTATAGTCTAGCTTAAACTAGATCAATATCAGAAAGGCAACATAATAGATGGTTCAGATACTTGGCCAATGAGTTATTTGATAGGGACTAAAACAGCAACACCAAAAGTAAAATGCTAATGCAAATAATAATAACGTTTCCTGGGCACAATGGGTCTTTCAATCGAATTATTCTATAGAGGACTACATTTCATTGTCGGTGTATTGTGTTATTGAGATTTACCTTTTGAACACTAAATGATCTGAAAGTATAGTCGGCGTAGTTCTCTTCAGTATGACACGTGACTTGTATGTTAGCAAACATGAGACTGAAATCTTTCTCCGGCCAATACTGATCACATTTTGGTACCTAAAAGGAGAAAATTGTGATTATAATCAAATCAATATTTAAATCATTGTATACTTTCAATCATGTAAAGATGATTTTATCTGAAATTGATTTTTTTTTAATCTTGCAAAACTTTCTTTTCATTTATTCAATTATCTATCAAATAAATTTGATAATCGTTTTGAGAGAAATGCATTACATATTAATACGTATTTCACAATAGAAACTTATTTTATAAAACTAGACAAAGTAATTTTAATAAACTTGATAAGAGGTCAAAACTCGAGAACTCACTCCGCCTTCCTCAAGGTTTGTCAACATAACAATTTTTCCGACATGTTCCTGCCAAACCATTATCCAAAACGCTGACATATCGCCCATGTATTTAAAGGTCGGACCTATTGTGTACAATTATCTATTTAGACATATTTTTAAAATGTTGTATATGAAATAGGCTTTACTTCAATGACGATAACAGAACTATCAACAATGATTCAGTTATAACTCTTCAGTATTCACTTGCGATATTTAAAAAATGTATTGTCATAAACAATAACATAAAATATCACAGTATATCAGTCTACATATCTGTCAAACATTGCCACTCTATACAGGGATATACGAGACATTTACGACACGTATACTAAACTAATTTGAACACTTGAAACAGGATGAATCTATTAAGTTAGAATATCCATGACCATCAATTAAAATTCAAGAAATTGTAATGATAATACAAAGAACACTTATGGCATGTATGCTCATGATGATAAATATCTTAGAAGAAATATGTTATCCATGGTTAGACTTGGCAACTTCTCACAATAGTTTACCTAAAACAGTTGTGTATAAAGCACAGTTAAAGTTGCAACTCAGTACAAATATATTTGTTACTCTAAAATACTATACTCAACAGAATACAGACACTTTATTTCTTATCAGAATAAATATGTGAATAACCCGGAAATATAACTACACATATTAAGTGAACAAAGTCAACCGTAGAGTTTGTAGATAAATAAAATAACGTACCAATCGAAGCAATGTACGCTTTATTCTTGTTGTATCCCTGTAAAAATATAATAACATTAATGCAATATGAAATATTTAATTCTATTCATTTTAAATGTGTGTTGTTCACTCAGTTGAAGCTGAGCATTTTCGAGAACATCGATGCTTCTCTTTTATCTATATATTCGTTAGAGATAAGGTGAAAATAAGCTCCAATAAGAATATTAGTTTTATTCACTTTTGGTTCATAGTCATAATACCATTGATCAACTTACATCTATGTAGCTGGCGTTAATATAGTCTGAGTCACCTTCTTTCAAAACAACACGGGAATCATCATCTGAAAACAATATCATATTTAAAATAAAGATCTATAATATAACTTTAATACTTAGCAAATAACATACATTTTGTAACGTTACTACAAATGTTAACAAATAGCTTCAAGAAGGAAACGACTACCAAAAAGAATATTTACCCAAATCTTTCTTGACTTTTAACACGTATAATGTATTATTTTTTCCTTTTCCAAAAAGAAAATAACAAATTGCATTTTGAAAAAGTGATTCCTCAGTAACCAAAAGTACTTGATGATCCAAGCAGCACCAAAAGACAGAAAAAATAACTATATTGATAAAGATCTAATGTTATAATTTACAAGGGGAAAAACTCACATGGATAAATCCCTTTGTAGCGATTTTTAGAGCGGTTTTCCCTTTTCTGGGAGTCAACATATGGCTTGATCAACATGGCTGGTAAAGACTGAAAAACACAATACAGCAAACACTGCCAACATTTTACTACGATCATATATCATTATATATCTATATCTTTTATCAGGCATATCTAATATACAGACTATCTATAAATTGAAATTTATCAAAGATTACTTATAATGGCTAATGCATAAGTACCTGGAACTCATCAACAAAATCTTTTTTTGTCTTCTTGGCAACAAATTCCGGTAGTTTATCAATAGTTATTTTCCTCTTTATAACAGCTGCCACATTGTAGTATGTGTCTACATTATCAAGTTCTGCTGCCTTTTGTTCTTCTAGGAATACCTACAATTGACAAAACATGTATACCCATGTTTCAAATATTCTCGTAAAATAATTTCAATCATTACTTTTATCAACCGATTAGTTTGGAATTGATATCAATAACTAATAATAATTTGATGCATACATAATACATGATATAAATATAGAAATTAAGCTAGGAATAGAACAGCATCAATAATAATAAAAATAATTACTGATCCTAAAACCACAAATGTATGGTAACGTTAACACTTTTGAATGTAGAAAACCATATCAATACGTAACAACTTATATATAAAGAAAAAATACAGAAACTGCTTACTGATTTAGATCTGCTAGACAAGCGGTCAATATCCTCCTCTATTTCTAGAGCGGCATCATTTTGAATGTGTGAAACGTTTGATGTCGGTTGCATACCAGTTGGTCTTGGAATTACATTGTTGTCATACTTTTTGGCAGGTTTAGACGCAATGGGAGGTTTCTTGATTTTGTTCGTCTTGACCGTTTCTGTTTGACTGGTGTCTGGTTTCTCGTAGGTAGGATTATTAACTGTTACTTCTGTTGAAGTTTTGTTTAATGATTTTACTCCTTCTGTTTTTCTCTTAGGTTTGATAGGTTTGGCATATACGTTATCTATAATAATTATTGTTGCGTTGCAAAACTAACATAAGGCGATAGTTTATTATGATAAAATGAAACGGGGACATTCCTTAATATCACGAAAAATTTAAAATGGAAGACTTGTTTTTAAAATATGTTTATGAAATAGGTGAATGAACTGAACAACGACATAGTTATTATGTATCATAGGAAACAGTTGTGATAATGAAAAATATCGTTCCTTTAATTGCGTACCGTTATTTTATCGCACCAAACCCCAGCGTGCACCGGCAACTAATTATACAGCAATTAAAACAAGATGATTGTTATACAGTGACTATGCACAAATCTGGATAAGAAAGTGGAGATCAATAGGGAGGAATGAAACATCAAACCTGAACCGATATTGCAAACTATAGAGCGAAAGACAATTACCCGATTCTTGACTTTTCGTCGACAAAACAGCATCTTGTATTTCACTGTAATTAATGTTTTCTCTTTCTGTTTCAATGTCATCTGTATGGTTGTTTTCAGCCGTCATATGGATGTCATTTATCTCACTGTATGTCATATTTGCATCTTCTGTTTTAGTTCCTTTGTTATTATTGTCTTGTTTGTCCCCTCGTCGACGCCTGAATTTATCAAGCATGATACATTGCTCCCGCATATAACTTATCTGATATTATTATGATCCCACTTTAATATAAAATAAAATTAAGGAAAGAAAAAAAAAACGCTGCGTCATACAAACCTTTACAAATTAAACAATATCAAGCAAAATCGTTTAATCGTTTTGAGATAATATGATGACATTTTTTATTTTATTTTTCCGGTGATTACAATTTTAATATAAATATGTACGAACGAGTGCATTATAGAAATTGACACATTAAAGGAACTCCACTGAGGTTTATAAGCCTAAAAACATAACATTTTAATTTTTCACAAAAATGAACATTAGCACTTTAAACAGAAATACAAATTAAATATAACTAAGAAATATACAAGAAAAACATTGAAAATCGTATGTTTGTGCTATTCGCATTCCGATTTGATTGAAAAGTGTTTAAACGCTTTTCAATTTTGGGTCATTTTTCACTTTTATAATAATTATTCTGGAAAAACGGAGCAAGCTAATGATCTGAAATTTCGCACATAAGTTATATGTATAGATCTACTTCAAATGGAGTAATAATCTTAAAAAAATATTTCCAGTCCCGTCATGTCAAAAAACCTCAGTGGAGTCCCTTTAAACCGAGAATTAACATATATTTTTTTCCGTATTTTCAATGGACCATAACTAAACAACAGACCTGAAAATATCATGACATTTACTGTTAGTCATGACCACAATGCATTCATATGTAAATCCATTTAAATTTAAAAATAACTCTTTACAAATCATGTGACTATAGAAACGTGTATGTAACAAAGGACCAAAACTTATCTTACGCATTGGAGTTCAATCTCGCTAAATGTGAATTAAGTCTTTATCACAATACTCATTCGTGTCCTCTTTTATAAATAGTAACACATAAAAAATGAGAAAATTGTATTAAATATTAATGTAACAAAGGTACACAATCGGGACGACCATTTTCTTAAAACTTGCCAAGTTTTTAATTTACAAAAGGTGAACATGGTCGGTATTTGCATATGAATTTATAACAATTTATTGTAAGTTTCATTTAACATACCAACCAGTTTATAGATATGCATGTAGATTCATTCGGTAAAATTGGTAAATCGACTTACAATTGACTGACAGGTTATTTGTTTCATTTTCACGATTGATAACAATTGGTTCTTATTTTTTTTGTAACAGAATCAATCTGTAGAATAACTTATATTTAATATAAATCTAATATATAATTTCATGATACATATACATGATTTTTGTTTAGGTGGATTAAAATTATTGTTGTTGAATCTAATGGTACGTGCTCCATTAACTGTGATAATTTGCTCAAAAAATTAGAAAGGGACTCTAGTTATCATCCGGAAACTATATTTTTTGTTTTACGAGTAACGGTGACCTTAACCGTAGTTAGGTTTGCACATATCCTTGATGTATACCAATTTTTATAAAAATATTTAAACCAATCCTGGTTTTATTTTTAAAACCATTTGGTTATCTTTTTAAAACCTTCTTTTCTATTTTTAATAATGCTGACATTGATTTAAGTGGGTATAAATATAATTCAAATCGCGATTTTTTCATAAGCTTGCTAAATTCTATGTTTGATTACAATATCTCATCCTAAATCTAGTTATCATCTGGAAACCATTTCTTTCTATTTTTAGTAACAGTGACATTTACTTTAAACATATGGAGTCCAAAAGACACCCAGGCCAGGTATTTTCATAAGTTTGCTATATGCAATGCTCGATTACAATATCTAATTCCAAACTAGTTTTCTTTTGGAAGCTTTTTCTATTTAAAGTAACAGTTACATTGACTATAGAGTTAGGGCGTAATGCAAGGTCACTGTAAGATCTTAGAATACAAGATCTCATTCCTAACAAACTCACAGATCTAAACATAACCTCTTAGAATAGTTAATGATTTAAATGATTTGTTTTTAAGATAAAAATAAATATATTTAGTGAATTAATATTTTTTGATTAAAAATAACTTTAAATAAAGCTATCTTATAAGTTCTTCCATTTATATTGCGTCAAAATGTATTTGTTTTCAAAGGCACATTATGCCTCAGAAACAAATAAGCTGTTTCTTTCTTTCGACAGGGCAGATATGAGTGTTATTACCATGCGATGTTGGTTTTAGAACTCTAACCCTAACGCTTATTACTTTAAGAAAGAATTGCTGAATATAAAGTTGTGTGTAATATAAGTAACCAAATAAATACAAAGTATTGATTTTCATACAAAGTAATAAATCTAAACAACTTTACTGAATGCTAAAAAGTAATAGAAATAAAATATTGTTCAATTGATTTTCCAATTAAAAACTTTTTTTTAAAATACAATGTATAAAAGGAAACCATAACTAAAAAGCTTTTATGAAATAAAAATAAAAAACATTCCTGAGGTATCATGGGCCATAAAGCTTAAAATATGTCTGATTATTTTAAAATTTGTGTAAACAACTCGTTCTTACCTTTTGATCAGTATTATAGTTATTACAATGACTAAAATCACAATCAATATAAGTACACCACCAGCTGTTGCTCCAATGACAACATTCATGTCGCCATTGCCCTCTTCTTTCAATTCAAGAGCTAAAATACAAAAGCTGCATTTAAGGGCACATTATTGTCAACAGAATAATTCATATTTCAGATATTTATTATTTGAAAAAATAATATTAAGATGATATTAGGAAATATTGTTAATGGAGTTTTCTAATTGTAGTCGGGTGGCAATGTTGGGTGAGCAAACTTTAACAGCTTTAGCAAACTTCAAGATTATTTCTTTAAAATTTTGTCAAAATCTAAAAATCGATTGAGAAGAAGGTTTACTTATAATTTTATTTCTTTATTTAGCTGTGGAGCTCATCTTACTCAATCGACCGGATCGATATGAATAATTTAAAATAAAAGATTTTCTTATGATTAGTTTTCTAACGTTTTATCACACAATCTCCATATTGGTTGAGGTTGGTCGTATTAAGGTTTTTAGCAAAGTGTTTGAGCAAAACCAAAAAGGATCAAGTAAGGGTCAATCCTGCATTATTTCATTATAACATTGTATCGGCTAAGCGATTTAGAAAAAAGATGCTGTTATGGTAAAAATGCTCACGACGGAAGACATACGACGCGGACGAACGCCGCACACCAGGATATCAAAAAAGTGCTCTGGTCCGCTTGCGTAATAACATAAGAAAATGTTTTGTACTGATACATGTACATTATACCAGAGGAAAAAATTCAAAGATTAGGAAACGTACTCTGAGAGCACTTTGTCCCATTGTGTCCGGCCTTACATCCATGTAAGCAATTCCCGTTTTCTCTGCCACAAATAGAATTCGCACAGTACGGGCTACATTTCAGATCGCAAGCTTCTCCGTAAAAACCATCTACACACCCTTCGCTGCAATTTCCATACAGTTGATTACAGTGACCATCAAGGCAGTTAACATTGCATTGCTCATTACATATTTGTCCATGAAATCCTTTGACACATAATGAGCAAATGCTATTCGAGGAACAATTTAAGCAGTTTGTGGGACATTGCTGACAGGTATTTCCCCAGTGCTTTTCCACACATGCTGAACAATTTGTCAACGAATAACAGGCTAAGCAGGTTGTCGAACAGTTTAGGCCGCAATTGTCTCCAAACTTTCCATCGATACATTGATCACATTTTCTTCCAGTAAACAACTTCCTACATTTAGGGCAGTCACCATTGTCAAAGCAGCTATTAAAGTCACAACCGACTGAGCAGGATCCCGTGCAGTCTATTCCATATTTTCCAGACTTACAACTATAGCAAACACCTTCAGTGGTACAATTATTGTTTGCACATCCGATTGGACAGTTAATGTCACAATTTTGACCATATAGTCCCACTTGGCATTTCTCACATTTGTTTCCAAGAAAGCCAGTTTGCATTTGAAGCAGTGTCCATTGCTATCACACATAGGATCCAAACAATCTCTTGGACAATTTTTTTTCACAATTTGTACCGTATTTGTAATCATTGCATTTGTCACACTTTTCACCTGTGAAACGAGTTTTACAGAGACAATATCCGTTACTTTTATTACAATCACCATTTAAGCAACCATGGCTTACAGTTGTGTTCGCATGATGTCCCGTAGCGTCCTCGAACACAAGCTGCACAAGTGTTATATGAAGTACAAAGATTTGCATTCTTGTTTACAAGAATATCTACAATCATTAAAATAATGATTGTACTTCCCCGTCAATACAAGCAGTACATCTTTGTTGTGATGAGCAGGAAATACAATTTTCCCGTTACATTTATGACAATACTCATTTGCCAGATAATAACCATTGATGCATTCAGTACAAAAAATACTTTGACGTACATGTTTTACAACCACTGTCGCATATAGGGTCGCACGTTCTATACCATATGTTTTCTTTGTAGTTGAAGGTTGATTTGATGATAAAGCCGCTTTTACATTCCTGACAAGTATGGAATGATGAGCATGTCTTGCAGGAAGCAGGACATGCATATTGGCAAGTGGTAGTTTCTACACTATTAAAGTATTGTTTTCCATTGTAATATCCGTCTTTACAGACATCACAATTATTCCAATTGGAACACGTCTCACATCTGTTTGGGCATTCTTGACACCATTCACCGTAATATCCATCCTGACATTTGTCCGCACGTCCATAGTTCTTTACACTTTAGACAATGGTCTCTACAAGAATGTGTACATTTTAGGACTGAAAATATCGTCACGACACCCGTTATAACAATAATCTTGTATATTGTGAATAATATGCAAACTGCCTGCGCCATAGTTACAACATTGGCATGGTTTGCATTCGTTAAGTGTTGAACCTGTTCAATGATAAATTGATATTAAAACAAAACAAATCCATATCAGTTTTGCATGAATTATCGTACATAACAGCTGCCGAATAGAAGGTATTTCTGCGGTATAAACGTATTATCTAGACATCTAGGTCGACTATATTTACAAACCTAAAACAAAAACGTGTTTGTTAAATAAAAATATCCCCGGCCCAGATTCTTGTCAGTATAATAATTTTGAAGATTGTTAACACAGTTATATAGCTCGAGAGAGTCATGGCGTTTTGTTATTGTGAAAACTCTAATTGGCAAATTATTGCTATGACGAAGTTGAAAACTAATCAACTTACTTTACTAAACTTCATTTAAATATATAAAAATGCAAGACCTTTCC